>NW_009951797.1:355784-377514 GCF_000747805.2 Chaetura pelagica | reverse complement strand
ACTAGCTGCTCAGATTAGTGGAGTAGTGGTAGTAAATTCAGCTCCTATTTGTATTTAGACTGCCTTCAACACAATGAGATTGTGGTATCGGTAACAGTTAATCAATATTTTACTTAATACCACAAAAGAGATTTCCTGAGCTTTTAACCATGAGGCTACTAATATATAAACACTGTTTTCTAAAGTATTTGTCAAGCCTGTGTCACTGGATTTGCAAATCAGTGCAGATCTGCATAGACACTTCAGCACTTTCTTTTGCAGGAAGTTCAGCATTACAGCAGGTTTCAGACATAGATTAAATATCAGTAGGGAATAAAATGGGCTTTTTTCAAAGTAAAGATGCTATATTAAATGTAAGCAAATCAGATATGACCTGCAGATGGTGCCATGGCAAGCTGTGTATGAGAAGAGAAAATAATGATCAGGTGAATTCATTATGACTGAGTGAAAACATACACTCCACCTGAAACGCATGATTAAATTCATAGAGGAGTTTGAGGTTATTTTTTTTCTTCTTTAACTGCTTTGGTCTCTTTTTTTACTAAATCTGGATATACAAGATGGAAAGAAAAAAAAAAGATAGAAAAATAGAGAGCTTGTTATAAATAAAGAACTGAAGTTAGGAGAGCTGATAAAATATGAATAACATTCCAAGGAGCTTTATGTGTCAAAGCTGCATAATAGAAAAGGGAGTGAAGTGCCTTGTGCCCCTGCTGCTAAATAGGAGGTTTGGAAGGGGCTGAAAAGGCAGCATAAGTGGAAAATTCCCTCGTTGGCTGCTTTCCAAGACATCTATTCAGCTTATGAACAATACAATGCTTTATTTGGTACCAAGTGTACGGATTGGCCTTTTTGTGGTTTTCCTTCAATGGAACAATAGAGCAGGACACTGGAACCCTGTGCCTTCTGCCTTTCCTCCTGTCCTCTCCCATCCAGTCCTGTGTTATTTTTAAGAATCTCATCAAATCTGTAAAATGCATTATTTATAGGTGTATTTGTTGCAGATAACATGAAAATGCTTTTCTTGATCATCTTTTCTGGTGTCAGAGGTGAACAGTAATGTGGTAACAGAGGCTGCTAAATCCTGACACCTTGATTCAGTGCAGCCCTGGTACACCTGTCATCTCTCATCTCCAAGGGAATCACTGTTTTAAATTTACATTTAAGAAGGCTTCATGACTGACCCACTGGTCATAGTAACATTTTCACTCTGGTAATTTGGTCAGCGGAACATTTCTGCACCATGAAAATTATTCTGGTACTCCATTGTTAGGAATTAACATTGATGAGAATTTTTTTAAGAGCATATTTGCAAGAATGAGCAGGTAAGAAGTACAGGAATACTTACAGTGCCTTACAGTACAGTAAGGGCAGAGCAGTGTCAATATATACAGATCTGAGAAAGAAAATCAAGTAAGATTATTTTTATCTCAGAATGAAAGTGGACACTGGGAAACAGGCAGGAATGTGAGTGAAAGGAGTGCTCTATCTACTGGGAGAGACACAAAAGGGTAATGATGACAAATGTGCTTAATCCCCCCTGCTCTTCTGCATTCACTGGCCTCTATTTCATGAAGACTCTTTCATCAGATTCAAAGTTTGCCAGTGTAAAGCAGATAAATATTATTTCCAGAATCTCCATTTTTAGATAAGCACAACATACAGAGTTACTTGGATTTTTACACCCTTGAGATTCAAGGATCAGTCACAAAACAGACAGGGGACTAATTGACATTTATTCTATACTTGAAAAGAAAAATACAACCATATGTTAAAAAGGATAAGCTGGGAAAATATAGTTGAAAATACACCCATTAATATCTATTTATCTGTACCCTAGTTAATTCCTTATGGATGAATATGACTTTTTCTCTCCCTCCTTCACTACGTGGTGGAAGGGGGAGGGGATCCAGAGCATTGCTGTTGAACCTGAGTCAAACAGTGACACCAGGGAAGTGGTCACAGCGCCAAGCCTGAGTTCAAGAAGTGTTTGCATGATGCTCTCAGGCACATGGTGTGATTCTAGGGGTGTCGTATATAGGGACAGGAGTTGGACTCGATGATCCTGTTGGGTTCCTTCCAACTTGGCATATTCTGTGAAAAACACAATCTAATAAGCACTAATAAGCATACTTATTTGTACTGAACAATAAGTTTAAGATCATTCCAGCAATTAATTCTATTATATTTAAAGGATATTTGGCTAGTCTATACCTTTTTTTCACCACCCCTCTTTTTTCATTTCTTTTTTCTTTTTTTTTTTTTTACACATAAAGACTTCCTTCTAAAAGAACTTTTATTGGCAAGGTGACATCAATGTACTAAGGTAATTTCAAGCATCTCTCTTCTCCATAGCTAGAAAAAAGGAGTGACTGGATGGTTTCCAACCTGGGAATCTGTCTCTGTAGACACTAGCTCCCTGGCTTGTACTGCTGCCTCAATCACCCGTATGTAAAATGAGGAAGGAATAGCTCTTCAGTACTTCACAGTTTTAAGAAAATACAAGGAATATGAGATCATACAATGTTAAGGAAGGGGATCATCAGACTTCTGTCAGTCAGTTCCTCATTGGATTTGAAAGGAAAAGGATCTTCTGACTACAGGAGAGGCAGAAGACAGTCAAAGCTCTCAGACACAAAACAAGGGAATTGAAATAAAACTAATCCCATCTGATATACAGTGCCAGTTCCTGAAATATCTCCTGCATTATAAAATCACTTAGTCAAGAATCTATTAGTTAAATAATGTGCTAAAACAAAAATGTAGAAGAATAATGTGTCCATAAAAAAAAAAAAAAATCTTAGAAAAAACTTTTTAGCCAAAAAGCTTGTCACTGATTTTATATTTAATGTGCCAACTTCCAGACCTCGATGATCTATTTGAAACAAGTGACTGACTTGAACTAAAATCCTGTGTTCCTGGAGAAGCAAAAAGACTGCATAAGGAGCCTGTACCTACCTCTTTAATAATTTGAAAAATCACTCTCTATTAAAAATAAAAAATAAAATTAAAAAATTAGTATACCATGTATTACTTTTCTCCTAGACTTCGGGGTTTTTTTGGAGTTTGAGTTTTTTGGGATTTTTTGTTTGATTGTTTTTTTGTCTTAATGTTTGCTGTTTTCTCTTGAAGGCTTTTCTCATTATATTTGTGCTTTTTTTTTTCTCCAGGGGTGGTTGTACTATTTTCATTTTCTTTTATATCTTCAAGTAATCACTCCTGTCAACATATGTTTGTTTCCATTCAGATCCCTGACAATCTAAAATCTGATTAATACTGGAATATATAAAGACACAATGTAGAAGGCCTTTCAAAAGTGTTGGACACAAACATCTATTACAAATTACTTCTTTAATGCCCTCCTTTGCAGCAATTGGGATTGAATATTGTTTCACATTTGTTACCCTGCTTTGTGGCAGGCACGGAGCACACTGTAACAATCTTATCTTTGGTGTGCGTGTGCCAAAATTCCAGCAACGGCCTTCTTCATCTTTCCACGCTCGGCCCGTGAGAACATCCATTCCTAACAAATTGTACGGAATGTCACCCACAATCATTTCAGCCCAAATCGGTTTTTCTTCTGCTGGTAGATTTAAAGTGACTTTAGCTGTTTTTTGTAAAGCAGAGTTGCCAAATGCTCCACTTACATATATTGGCTTTAAAGACGGTTTAATACCACATTGTTTAGCTACATCAGCTTTCAGCGTGAAAATTTGTGCTCCTGCGTCTACCTCAAACGTTACAGGATAATGTCTTGGCCCAACGGCACAGGTAAGTTCTAAGTCTCCATTTTTATTTTGAACTAACCTTAACACATTTCGCCAATCTTTTGGAGGACTGGAAGTTTTAGGGTCTGACTGATTACTGTTTGTTTGCCAATAATTTTTAGTTTCTGTATCAAAATCCTGTCCTTTTTCCCTCCTTCGCTGTCTTTTAGATTTTCTTTTCTTTGCAGAAGGAGGGTCTTTTAGTTTCCTGAGCTACTGGATCTTTCTCTCGAATTAGATCGTGAGTTAGGCCTTCCAGACTGATTTTCTCTCGAATTAGACCTCAACTTAGGCCTTTTAGGCCACTCCTCTATTAGGTCTTTCAGGAGATGATGAGAATAATTCCGGGACAAAAGTCTCGGAGGGATACCTATATGCCTGGCTTCCTCCTTAAGCTTAGCGTACGGCCTCATATCATTTCATGATGAATCACATTGATTTGGGGGGCGTTGGTTTCTTTGTGTGCTAATCAGTTTTCAGTTCTGTTTACCTCTACTCACAACTGTCCAGTCACCCCGTGATTTCTCTTGTTGCTTAGGAGGAGGAGGATTCCAGGGTGGCCTAGCAGCCATATCAGCATATGAAGGTCGAGTGACTTGTCTGACTGCAGAAGGCTTGTGAGGTTTTAAAAAAATATTTAATACCATACTCCTTGCTGTAATCTATCAATTCTTTGGCCAAATCAGACCATGTAAATCCTGTATGTTTCCACTTTGGAGCTTCTCTTTAATTTGGATGACTACCCCTTGAAGTTGTACAGATTACAACTGATTAAAGCATTCAGTCTTTCAGGTCTCACCCAAAGTTTCATAGGACCGTTGTCACCTGGTACTAATCTATGTTCATAAATCATTTGAATTACAGCAGCCTTTCGGACGTTTGCCATAAGATTAGAGTTTTCCCCATCCAATGTCGATGGCTCCTCTCTGGTAAGGGGATTACTTGAGCCAACACAAAAAGCTGCACACTGAGTTAGGCTCCAGGGGTACAAACTATTGACAGTTGTTAGAATGATTCCGGGTCCCCAGTAATCGTCAGCTTCTTCCTCACTTAACATAATATGGTCTCCTCCTGCAAGGGACACTCTCATTACATATTCAACTTCCATCTCAGATGGGAGCCTGCTGTATTGTTTTCTAATATTTGCCAATTCCAATGGAGTGTAAGGTATTTCTTTAGTTGTTATCTCCTTTCTCCTTTCACCGTCTTTGCGAGAACTAGAAGATTTCACAACCGGGCGCAAATATTTATATTCCACTCCCTCCTCTGTCTCGTCCTCAGAATTATAGGGGGAAGATGAATGGACTGAAATGTCTTCCTCCCTAGGATAAAACTGATCATATTTTTCTTCCATGGCATGCATTTTCTTAGCAAGGAATTCACACAGCTCCTTTATCTCAGCTACTGAATTCTTCAGCTTGCTATCGGCTGGAGAGGAGGAAGGGAGCGGCTGCGTGGGGGCTTGCTACTTTTTTGATTTCGAAAGGGAAAGCTTAATAATTTCTATTTTATCATTAAAAGATAAATGCTTTTTAACTGACTGATCAGGTGAAGGCACTTGCGATGAGCTTGCAGGCTTGCATTTTTTTATTGTCTCGTAGCAGTCCTGAGTCCTGAGGTTTGCATTATCCAACTCTGAGGAATTTCAGGAGTCCGAGGCACCCCCAAAGTCCTCCTCCCTTGAAGGGGAAGCATCTTTTGTTTTAACTGCTTTCGCAGCCATTCAATCTCTTGTTGTAGCCCCTCATTTCCCTGTCGCAGTTCTGCATACTCCTGTTCCACTTTTACACATTCTTGCTGCAGCCCTGCAACTTGTTGCAACCTTCGATTTTCCTGTTGTGACTCTTCATTCACTTCTTGCAACTTACAACATTTTTGATGCCACCCCTCATTTTCTTGTTGCAGCCTTGCAAACCCTTTCTCAAAACCTTGCTGCAGCCCTTTGAACTCTTGCTGAAGCTTTGTAATCTCATGCCGTCGCTTTTCCCCATCGTGCCATGCAACCGTGGCCATGGTAAAGAAACAGCGGGCATTAATATAATCTGGCCCATTTTTCTTGAAACTCTTTTTTATTTTTCTAGGAAAAGGGAATGAAAAATCCTTATCCAGGTTTATAAGGGTATCTGCAATGATATGGAAGTCTCCCTTCTCATAGTACGTCTGAGCCCACATAAATTCTCCAAAGGTTGGAGTGTAGTGGTGCTTTGTAAGGAAGTCCCAAAACAGTTGCACAAGTGCATATTTGCGCAGCTGTTCCTCAAACAGAGGGGGTGATGAAGAAGACCCGTCCTGAACCTCAATATTTTGTGCATCAGTGGCAACTTTTACATGAGTGGTATCTTCTGCTTGAGTGTTATTTTCTGCAGAAGCAGCCTCAGCATTGATACTCTCAGTACTCATCTTGATACCAATTAGAATAGTTCTCTTTTTTTTTATCTGTTAATTAGCAATTGAAAGTGTGGTATGGGGGCTCCAACAGACCCTCAATGTCACGCTTCTGACAACAAAATGTCGCGGGCCGGTACCGGGGGGCTACCGGCTGTCCCCATCCCTGTAGTTTTTCTTTTTACAGTTGTGCATTCCTTTTAAGTTCTTATTTGATTCAGCTTAAATGTGTATGACCACTTTAAACTCCCCTTCCTCAGGAGGAGAGGCTAGATTAATTTATTTCTTTTTTTCTGAACCTGCCTTGGCAAGTAGCCTTGTACACTGAACTTTGTATAATACATATTAGCTGAGGGCAAGATCCTTAAGTGTTCTCTTAGTGCGGAAAAGATCCATGACAAGCTTATAGCAAGGCTGTTAGAACATTGAATTCTGTATCTGTGCTCAGTAGTTGAAATGAAGAAACCTAATGGGTTTGTTTCATTTTATGTTGGAGCCTGGTTTATTAGATGAGTTCTGAAGCCAACTGCTCTATGTGCAGTACTTTGCTTTCCCCTCAGAGTGGGCACAGGCGGTGACCCCTTCCCTCTCGGCTCCTCCGGACAGCGGGGCTGGCATTCCAGGCAGGTTCAGGTACTGCAGCAGGGTCTTGTCCCAGGCAGGCAGAGAGAGCGGCCTGCAGATCTTGCCCTCTTTTATAGATCAGAGATCACTGTTCGAGAAAGTACCACTGTCCAAATTAGCCAGTCAGCGTTGGCCAGGTCCATACTCTGTCAGAGGCAGTTTTTAACCTATTGTTTATCTTTCTGCCAGTTATCATAATCTCTATGTTGTTTTCTTGCTATGGACTTATCTGGTAGAGCAAGAGGCCTGTTCCAGTTTGTCCTTGGCTGAATAAGTAAAAAGGTGCCACTCTTGTTTTGCTGGCTTGAAAGGCATTTTGTGTAGTCTTATGTGGGGGGAGAGAAGATGGACTGTTTCCCACAGCAGGAAAATAATTAAAAACATTTATGTACTACTTCAGGTTGGGCATAATGGTTGACAAGTTTTATAACTTCACTGAACAGAAGGTTTAAAAATCTTTTGAGAAATTAAGAATTGAAAATGGGAAGGAATTTGTTTCTGCATCTTATTTACATGATGATTTCACAGGTATCAAACACCCTCCATTTGGATCTAGCCATACACAAAGTAGTAAGTGTAGCAATAACCTTAGAAAGACCAATTATCACTTCAGAAATTGAGGCTAGCCTTTCAGTTGGGCTGCTTCCAAATAAACCACTGTGAATAATTTTTGCAGTTTTCCCTTTTTTTTCCAGGATAATGCAGGTTTTCACAGAGCACAGGTATTCAGTCAGGTTGCAAAGGAACACATAAGCAGAGATGTGCCTTACCCTTTCACTCTTATGCACACAGGTTAAAGCAGCAAATCTTAGACTCCATCCTCTGCTTGAAGGAGTTTGAACCTGCATCTTCTACTGAAAAATAATGACTCAGACTATCAGGCTACGTAATATTTCAAGGGTGGCTCTTTAATAATCTTTAAACTATTCCACTTTCCATGAGGAGTGGAGTATGAAGAGTAGACATGCATGAGCAGGAATCACTGCATCCTGGTGATTTCAGTAGTCACCTAGGGAGGAGCTGACCCAGCAAGAACTTTTTTAAGTGAATGCATGATGTTAAGTACTTACTGGAGCAGGGGTATGAACCGAATTCATTCTTCTCCCAGAGAGACCCTCTAGTCATTAGGCTGTGGTTGAATTTTTTTTCCATTCCAGCCCAATAAATTATTAATTACTTAAAGTGAAAGCACAGTGAAAACATTCAGGCATGTATCACTCAGGCCCCTGCCACTGCTGAGCAGCAGGCAGTTATAGTGGTCAGCTGCAAAATGGCATCAGATGTTCTAGCTTTAGGGAAAGCGCACAAAGTATCTCATCATTCCATCTTTACTTTTGTAGCAGTGTTTCATTAGGTGCTTTCCTATACTTTTTCTCATACCAGATGGGAATCAGATTGGAGATGGATGTTCTCCTGCAACACATGGTGTGTTAACTTTGTTACTGAGAAGATAAGGGTTTCAGCCATATTCTTCTCTTCAGCATATTCTGCTGGTTAGCCTGCACTTTTAAAGCTCTAGCTTTCTATACACCCAGCTCCCCTCCTGCATTACAGAGAGGATCCTGGCACTCAGGTCAGCACTGTTGAGTACATCAGACAACAAACCACTTCAAAGTCAAAGCTGCAGTGTTGGCTGAGCCCTGCCACCCACCCTCCAACACACACACCAAGATGAACAAAGTGGATTAAAAGCTATAAAGAATGTGACCACTCTATGCCTCTCTATGAAACAATATCAGTAACAATTTCTCCCCTTCCTCCTCATCAGACCTTTCAAAGATCACATTGGACAATCTCAAGGGCTTGCAGCAAGCCATCTAAAATCATGGCTCCTTCCTGCTTTTGTTACTCAAGCCATAAAAGCTCTCAGAAAACTAGAAATACTTTTTATTTTTGAGCAGGGTACTGACTACAAATCTGCCTTTAATATCACTCTCCAGTGTTTCAAGTAAGATCTTTTGATATTTCAGCATGTGCCTAATATCATCTCATATTGCTAATGGTTTTAGGCAGCGACAAACAGGAAACTGCCTGATTCAGCAGTCCCTCTCTTCCTTTATGTATCAGTCCAACGAAAAATGCAGCATTTCCCTGCAACCTATTCCTTTAAAACTTACATTATGCCACAAAATAAACAGGGAGAAGCAGGCAGTTGTTATAAAAAGGGGGACAGGGAACAACAACACTGATATTTTACTTGGAAGTTGTCACATTGATGGCTCTCAAACACCTGCTTGCAACAAAGAAAATAAAACCTAACTCAAAGAAAGCAGATTTGTATTACTTAAAGAAACATAGGTCATAGTTCTGCAATCAGGTAGCTTATGTGAACTGGAAGAATGTTGGAGGAAGATTCCAATAGGACTACTCATGTATGTGGAAAGGCTCTGTCCCTAGTCACAACTGAATCACAAGTTAATTAATTAGGGCAAAATATATTCAAAATGTACTAACATACCATCTAAAATTCATATAACATTGGCCTACACAAAATATTTGTTTGATGAATTAAGGCTCTGAGTTTTCACGCAGAAAAATGGAGTCTTTACCTCACAGATCTCTATTTCACATCTGAATCTTCTGAGGCACTTGAAAAAAATCACAACAAAATATATCATGGGAATGCTTTTCTTAACCTCTTCAAAACAACTAAGTAAGCAGCTCCAAAGTATGGTGACACAACAAGAAACTCAAAAAGGCTGTAGATAAGTTCTTCTGGGTTTCTGTTTTTCTGTTTCCCTTGAGAAGGAAATTTTAAGAACTGGATGCAGAATCTGAGCTAAAGGAATTCCAGTAAGTATGAGAGAGCAACTCAAAAGCAAATCCCCAGATGAATATTTCATTATCACAAGCAGCAGAGTGGCAACCAGCTGTAGCATACTTTCACAGAAAAGTGAAAAGGAAAAAAAAAAAAAAGAAAAAAAGAGAAAAAATCCCCAAACAAACAACAACAAAAAAATCAATACAGCATGGTGCTTAAAACTAACATTCCCCCTAGCCTTTTAAATAAGAGATGGTGAGGAAAAGACCCACTCTTGCTTTCTATTGGAGTTAGGAGTGAGTTTTGTTTCCCTATTTTAAACAAGACCCTCTGCTTTGTTGCTTTACTAATGTCTCTCTCAAATCTTTTTTTGTTGCTGTTCTGATTTTGAAAGCATTACACACACAGTCTGCATCTCAAAGACCAGCTTTGCAGGGAGAACCTACAGCTCAGTGGCAACTCCAGTCACTCATCTCATGGCTCTGGTTTTCTTCTCACATACATCACTTTTACAATGCTATCATTGTATTGACTTCAGTGGAGGTGCTCTTGATTTACACTTACATTGCAGAGTCAGGTCATGTAGTTTCAGCAAAAATCAACCAGCAACAATGTGCTAAGTGAGGACTAAAACACTTTTCATCTGGAAGAAGTGTCATTAGTGAGGACTGAAATGGCAATGCACATTTAGGGAAGACTCCCCAAGTCAGAGGAAATTAATATGCCAGGAAATTAATGAAGAAACATTGGATATTATCAAGGCCATAAGGCAAAGCATTCCAGTGAGTCCAAGAGACCTGTTTCAGACCAAGGAAAAAAGAGGAAATGTCGAGTCAAAGAGTGCCCAGGGCAAGCAGGACTATGCTGCTAACTTTCCAAAGTCATTTCACATGCCTGATCTCAAGCCAATTCTCTAACTGGGGCTTCGTTGAATCAGCTCTCAGCTACAGCAGGTAAGACCAGTCACACCTTGTATAATGGTTTTGAGAAAAAGTTGCTTTTAGGTACATTTTACATGTTCCTACTTTATGCCTCCCTTTTGAAACAGCCCTTTCAGCTTTGTAGTAGGGAGCTTATCTCTCATTTTAGTTTTATCTACCATTTCAAGTTGACTCAAGTAAATCTGACAGTCTCAAGTCACATAGCTTTTATGAAAATGACAAAATCCAAGTGAATTGGCGGTGCTGATGAATCCTTTGTAGCGAAAGCTACATTTGGCAATCCCAGAGGCTAGGTTAGGCCTGCTAGCTTGCAGAAGTCAGCTTGAGAGTGATACTACAAGTTACCAAATAAGCAGATGTTTCCTGTATTGGGTTTCATTCCATATCCTTTGGCAAAGCTCAGACAGTGGGGAAAAACAGACATTGCCCTTCCAGCATTTTTTTAGCTCAGAAGCTTCTGACTCCTGCATCCTCTGTCCCATTTTCCCCACTGGTCTTAAAAGGAAGTTGGTTTCCTCTGTTCAGGGCTGCATTTTCCTAAATTGCATCTGAACATGACGCCTAAAATAGCCCTTACGCATATTGGATTCACAGCATAAAGTTATTATTATGTTTAAAGAGTTGCAGGCCTTTTCTCTGAGTGTTTATGGGTATTTCTGATGTATTGAGATTTTCAGTCCTTCAGATCTGCAGTGGAAGAAAAAGTGCTGCACAGTGTGCCAAGGGGTATTTGGAATAGGAGACCTGAAAGCTTCAAGAATAGCAGCATCATAGGTGAGATTCTGAAACTTGAAACAGCATTTATACAACAATTAAATAAGATTTATAATTTTAAATGACCAGTTTTATATCCAGACACCTGCAATACTTCAATCTTACAATATATGACTTCCTGTTCAACTAGCTTTAACTCTATGATAGCATTACACCTCAACCTTGAGACACACTGAATATTCAGAAACTCTTAACTGGGAAAGGAGTACTTCTTGCATTCCTTAAGTATAGTTAGAAAATATCACATGCCACATTCTTTCATTTCCCAACTTGAGCTGTTTTCAATGTTGTTATTTGTCAAGCAGCTATCAGCTTCATCCTGTTTATATCTGCCAGCCCATGACCCTCCAACTCTCAGCCATAAACCACAGATGCTTCTCACACTCTGAATGGAAATTATTCATGTGTTGCGATCTGTGACCTATTATATCTCCTTTTTGGAGTGAATAAAGCTTATCAGGATCTGCCGAGGGGCCCGCACGTGGCGCTCACCTCTCACAGAGGAGCAGTGAGCTTTGGCACTGACTTTTCCGGTGAGATTCTTGTTCTGTGCTCACTGATGTTTCCAGTAACAGCAGCCAATCCCCAATTAGAATTTACGAATACACGGTTTATTGAAGGGAAAAATAAAACAATTTTGAGCAGGAGGTTCAAAAAGGGTAATTAAAACACATAGGAGCTGTAGGTACACCTTATTTACACACCCAGATGAATTATCTGTGAGGGGAGGAGGAAGGAGGGATATGCCCAACACTTGTCCCGTATAGGGTCACGGTTTGTGTGCAGATAAGTGAGACAGAAACACCCGAAGGAGAGAATTATGCCCAAAATACAATCCCTTACTTTGTTCCTGTAATGGTCTAGGTACTTATATAGTAGCTGCAGGTGACTTCCCCTGCACCCAGTTTCAGAACCACAGGTGGAGGAAGAAGTCTCACGGCACGTGCTCAGCAGCAGGCAGGTTCCGCAGGTGGGCAGCAGCAGCAGGGACCGCAGGCAGTGCAGGTGAGGACAGCAGGCAGTGCAGGTGAGGACGGCAGGCAGTGCAGGTGAGGACGGCAGGCAAGCCGGGAGCCGGGACTGCAAAAGCCGTGGGCGAGGTGGGACGAGCTGGGAGCCGGGACAAGCCAGGAGCCGAAACAGGAGTGGGGACCTCAGGCTGGCAGGCACCCCCAAGGCGCAGGTCACCCCCAAAAAGCAGCAGCTCCAGTGTCTGTGCAAAAGCACCCCCAAAGCAGCGCACGCGCTGTCTCTTTTACGGGTCTCCTTTGCTCCCAATTGGCCGGTTTCTTATTTCTAGGGCTTCTCAGCCAATCAGGCGGGGACTTTTTCCCGCCACTGCTGTTACCGGGCGGATTAGCAGTCTGCAACATTGTTGCCATTTTCCCGCCAGGGCTCCTCTCCAGCAGCCCCTGCCCCCTCATGGCGTCCGGGTTGTTGTTTTCTGGCAGAGGAGGCGGCAGGAGAGGGCTCACAGTGCCACGCGGAGCAGCCATCTTTAAGCCAGTTATGACTGCTGGCCTAAAGGGCATGTTCTGTTTGTGTGAGGAAATATCTGGTCCTTCACACTCATGTTCTAGTGGGTCTGATGGAGCATTGGACTAGATGTCCTTTAGAGGGCCCTCCCAACCAAATACTTTCTATGATTCTATGATTCTATATTAAAACATCCCCTTGATGTCTTGTCCCTTTTTACTGGGATGTTATGCTTTTTTAAAAAAACAATTGCCCAAACTTCAAGCTCCTAAGAATAAACTCTCAATTAAGCCTGTCATGAAAACTATAAATGGATAAGTAGATTAGAATACTATATTTCTACAACTATCTTACATTTTTATTTTCCTTCTAGTTTAATTATTGTTGTGAACAGAAATTATTATTATTTATGTCTATCAGATTTAACCTTTTTTTATTTATGAACACTCGCAGTTCCTCCGCTGTGTTACTTACAGGACTCCTGAGAATGTTTCTTATATAAATATGTCATCTATTTGCTATGAACTGTAAAATCAAAGTATGCAATCGCTGAGTATTCTGTGAAGCAGAGTGGTGTTATTTCTTTCCTGAATGAGCCACTCCGAAACACATAATGACATCTAATTTAAAAATAAAATACAAATTAAGAAAAATGTACTATTTTAGTGAAAACCTTCAGAACCCACTGATTTGTCACGTGTGTAACAACTAAGTGGAAATGTAACAATGAAAAGATAGAATGCTATGCAGCTGAATTTTTATTTTCATCTTGGAATTAATGTTATCGTCATAATCTTCTGACTACTGCTGCAAAGGAATGTAACTGCCTAAAACTTCATTCATGGTTTTCTGACACTATTTAGGAAAAGCATCCATTGAAAATGTCAACAAAATTTACTTTAAGGGAAATGTCTATAAAATCCAAGATTAACGTGAGTCAACCCACAAATATCTCAATTACAAATGGTCTGTACAAAACATCTGAATAAATATTGTTGAGAATGATTTTCATTGCTAATTAATGTAGTCTCACAAAATTAGAGGTGCAGACACTTCATAGGAAATTCTTACAAAGGAGGATCAATGAAGTGCTGTGCCCTCTCCTCTCTTACATACAAAACAGAAGGAAGAAGCTTGAGTCGCTTAGAAAAAATTTTGCTCACAGAGTCCATATGAAGCAATCATTTTAATTACTTCCTGGTTATTGACAAAGCTGTTACATTTTTTAATCCTTATGGCTTGGCTAATTGTATAGCTTCACATTTTTTGAGGTATTTATGATACGACTCCCTGTTTTTGTCAGTCTCAATGTTTTACATCTGATGATTAGTTTTGATGAACTGAATGGAACAATGTTGTTCCATGTTGTACATGTTGTTACAGGCTGGAAAAGCCCAGGTTCTGAAGATTCCTTTTAAATTATCAGAAAGATCAACCGCTGTCAGCTCAGAAAACCATCTGAAATCCCAACAACATCACTGGGAGCAGATCCTCATCTGGCATGGTTTGCCACATGAGTGGGGAATACATTTTACACCAGCTGAGCATCTGCTGCTGGAAGTTTTCTACCACTGCCCGCATTTCTTTTACATGCATCATTGGGCTGGCTGTCGAGCAGGAGTGGATGTTCTGCTTATGTTCCCATTTCCACTTGGAGCAGGCATGATGAGAGACCTGCTAGCTTCAGCATACAGAGGCACAGATATTTGAGCTCTTGGAACAAACTCAGAAGCACTGTGGTACTGATGGGTGAGAGAGGACTATCTGAGCCAAGGACTTCCACCCCATTTAGTTTACCAGCTGTATCCTTTCTGTCTCTCATGGCAGGGAGATGCCAGGATCTGCTCACCAGAGCCCAAAAGCTGAATTCCCTGCTCAAAGTCCTCCTGCAAAACATAAAAAGGAAACATAGATTCATAGCATGGTTTGGTCTGGAAGGGACTTTAGAGATCATCTAGATCAACCCCACTACATGGGCAGAGACACCTCCCACTAGATCCAGTTGCTCTGAAACCCATCCAATTTGCCACTGAATACTTCCACGGATAGGGCTTCCACAACTTCCCTGGGCAACCTGTTTCAGTGTCTCACCATCCTCATAGTGAAGAATCTTTTCCTAATGTCTAATTTGAATCTCCCCTCTTCCAGTTTTAGTCCATTCCCCTTGTCTTCTCACTACATGGCCATGTAAAAAGTCCATCCCCAGCTTTCTTGTAGGCCCCTTCAGATACTGGAAGGCGGCTATGGGGTCTCCCTGGAGCCTTCTCTTCTTTAGGCTGAACAACCCCAAATCTCTCAGCCTATTTTCACAGGAGAGGTGCTCCAGCTCTCTTACCATCTTTGTAGCCCTCCTCTGGACTTGCTCCAACAGCTCCATATCCTTCTTAACCTGGGGGCTCCAGAAATGGACACGGTACTCCAGGCGGAGTCTCACATGAGCCAAATAAAAGGAGAGAATCCCCCCTTGACGTGCTGACCATGCTTCTTTTGATGCAGCCTAAGACACAGTTGGCTTTCTGGGCTGCAAGCTCACATTGCCAGCTCCTGTTGAGCTTCTTATCTACCACCACCTCCATGTCCTTCTCCTCCGGACTGTTTTTGTTCCATTCTCCACCAAGCCTGTATTTGTGCTCGGGATTGCCTGGACCCAGGTGCAGAACCTTGCACTTGGCCTGGTTGAACTTCATGCAGTTTGCATGAGTCCACTTCTTAAGCCTGTCAAGGTCCCTCTGGATGGAATCCCTTCCTTCCATGCTAATTCTTTGATTGCTGGTGCCAAGAGGAACAGAATACAGTAAATTCAGCATCAAATGCAGCAGCTTGTCTTGGACATCTCACCTGCCCTCACTGAAAGCAGGAAAATAATTGCCATCAGTCTCCAGAAAAAAAAAAAAAAAAAAAAAAAAAAAAAAAATAAAAAATAAACAATTAGTGCTTATGTTCACACTCAAGAGCACATCCTGAATGCTCTCTATAGATTTCTTCTTTCCTGAGTAAGCTTAATCTAGCCTAATCTGTCTTTGATAAGAGAAGAAAGGCCACATTATTAATATTTTACATCAAGAAAGGATAAACAAGAATGTTGGAGAAAACAGATATCAAATATATTTACTCTTTCTGTACCTTAGTGTAAGCATACCCATTTCTTCCACTTCTCCTGAAAGGCTATCAGTAAAGCAAATAGTGGTGATTACTAGAAGAACAGAGAGACAAAAGTCATTATGTGTCTGTATATACCTGCAGAGTGCCAGCATTTTGAATAATGCAGGCAGTCCTGGTCCCCCCTTTTCAAAAGGTCACAATAGAACTAGGACATTTTCAGAGAAGAGTGACAAGACCAGTGCAAGCACATAACAACTTCCACAGAAGTGATGAATAAACAGGCTGCAACCTGAGTCAGAGATGTCTAAAAGGGAATTATGATGGTGGTCTATAAAACTCTTTGTGGCACACAGAAATGAGTAGGACTCACCAGTTCACCATCCCTCCACCGTAATGCATCAGCAAAGCTCTCAAGGAGCAAGAGGTGGTCCAAACAAACAAATGGAGATGATCGATCACACAACAGGTACATTGGCTGTGAGGAGTCCTTACCCCACAGTGTTGTGAGAGCTACAGTCTTACACACGTTTCCAGGGTAAAATCAATACAGAGCTATTAACATAGAGAGGCTGGAGACTAGGAGAATATTCTGGGGGAGTGCCATGATACGCTTACTCAGTTTTCATACTCTTCACTAGATAATTGCTAGTAGGTTCTGTTTTAGACAGGACAGTGGGTTTCTCTTTGACTCACAGCTGCTGTTTCCTTATAAGCTTACCCCTCCACTTCACCTGAGGACTACTCCCAGACATCTGAGGTCCAGGAAAGTAATTGCAAAGGTCATACTCTACTTCTGGTGGATTGTTTTGGTTTTGGTTTAATTGGATTTGCATGGTGGTGTTTGCTTTATGAGAGGAGAAAAAAAACAACTCCAACTACATCTTTGTTTAGCAGCTGAAATAATGCTGAACTAGTTGGTAGGATGAAGTAGTAATTTTGGAGGTTTAACCTCTTCACTGAACAATATCTGTTAGAATGTTTCCTCCTTTCAGAACCCTTCAAAAACACTTGGAAGTAACTCACTTGAATATCAGTTCTCTATATAAGAGAATGTAAACGCATACAAATGATAGTACATTTCAAGCAATTTCCATATACAAGTTTTATGTCATTCTGTTATTGTCTGCATCCTGAACAGGTAAAATCATTGAGGTCTTTTACAAATGTTAAGAATGACACTACATCTTTGCAAAAGAACCAGTCCTCTTTCCACCAAGGCACAGACAGTTTTATTCTGGCACAAAGTCCTCTTGTGAATAGGACTAACTCTTTTCTTTGAGTTGCAACCACTGATACTAGTCAGGCAGCAGCACACAGTAAAAAGCTATCCTACCAAACAGCAGCAGACAGTCAAAAGTCTGTACCCTTGTGAAAACTGCTTAGAGCAGCAGGGCTAAGATCCTCTGCTTATGTAGTTTGGTTTACTCAATGGAGTGCCTTTCACACCAGCTGAGAAGCTGATCCTTTCTTCGTTTCCCATATTTTAGTACAAACCCTACTTTTGCTTATTTTTTTTTGTATTTTCCAGCTGAAATAATTAAAATTAAAATTCAGATTAAATTCAGATTCATAATTAAAATTCAGATTAATAATTAAAATTCAGATTATTATTATTTACTTTCTCCAGAAAATAATTACTTTTTGCATAGCAATTAGTACTGCATGAACTGGAAATTTGGACAACTTTATGCTAAAAAAATTTTCTCCCAGATTTGTCACATTTGCTATTAGTTTTGATTCTATTGCAGAAATTTTATCTCATAATAGAAGAATGTAGTAGAAACTATATAAAAAGTTTTGAAAATGATAGAGCAATCAAATTGTCTCAAGATGAACAAAAACTTTTAAGAAAATATGGTATTGACCTACCAATTTAAAGGAAAACACCACAATTTAAAAAGGAGAAAAAAGAAGAAATGTTAAAAGAGCATGATACTATGCATTGAGTGGTCCTGAAGGTCTTATTGGTACTCATGTGAACCAAAAGTTAGATATAAATTTTGGGTACCATTTTAATCTATTTTGAAATGAAGACAGCAACAGGGGGGTTGGACTCTTACAATGATGAACTTGGTGCAGAAGAAAAACAACTTTATACTAACTTGGTGGCTGGGATTTAACTAGGAACTAGTCAACCCATGGTGAGGTAGGAGCATTCATAAGTCTGTCTCAGATCCATCACAGCCTGAAACTGGGTAACAACAAATTATACCACTATGACATGCAGCAGCTCCTTACTACATAACCACTCTGAGGCCTGGGATTGCCTCAAATGTTTACAAATAATAATTTGCTTACACATAGCTGGTTTTTAATATATGGCTAACTCCTGAGTAGCTTGTTCATATTCACATCTGGACAGGAGCATTTGCCAAGTAAGAGATACTCAGAATGAGCAGGGTTTTCTACAATCTCACTTTTTGCCTCAAAACTTGATGATGCTAAAGATTGGTTTCTGCTCCAAAGAACTTACATTATGCATATGTGCTGGGCTAAGGGAATTTTTTTTTTAACATAAAAGACACACAGTTATATCAGTAGAAAAATGACAGATCCTATGTACTTCTATGCCAAAAACCTTTCACTGGAGAATTGGCTCATCAAGTAACCAGTAATTTAAGCAAAGCTGCTCTTGGCCTTTTCTCATGTGTTTTAAGAGAAATCTGTAGAATTCTTCCAGCTTGTGTCAGTTACTAGAAATCCTCCATTGGAGCAGCCACTTATCTTCTGCCTATGCTTCAAAAACCCACCCTTGGTGACGTGTGTAGAGGCAGTGAGGTTTGGTGGATCCAGTCCACCTCTTTGATACCAAGTAGACATGAGCAGCTCTGTTCATCTGACTGCTTTCCAGAGCCTGAGAAGGATGGTGTGCCCAGGACAGCAGGAAAAAAAAAGCTATCCCAATATGCAGAAAGAGAACCAGAGATGTGAAAGCTCAGTTAAAACTTAACCTGGCCATTTCTGTTAAAGATAATAAAAAGTGCTTTTATAAATGCATTAATAACAAAAGGAGGGCCAGGGAAAATCTCCATTTCTTATTGGATGAGGGGGGGAAAAAACATAGTCACAAAAACCAAAGGGAAATCTGAGGTACTTAACACATTCTTTGCCTCAGTCTTTAACAAAAATACTGCTTATCCTCAGGGCAACTGGGCTACTGAGGTGGTACACAGGAACAGGGAACAGAATACCCCTCCTGTGCCACTTAGATCCTAACAAGTCTATAGGTCTGGATGGGATTCATCCTAGGGTGCTGACAGAAATGATGGAAGAACTGGCTAAGCCGTTCTCCATTATTTGTCACCAGTCCTGGCTGACCGGGGAAGTCCCAGATGACTGGAGGCTGGCCAGTGTGACAACCATTCACAAGAAGGGCTGGAAGGAGGATCCATGGAACTATAGGCCTGTCAGCCTGATCTCGGTGCCTGGCAAGGTTATGGAGCAGATCATCCTGAGGGCTATCAAGCAACATGTAGAAGACAAACAGGGGATCAAGCCCAGCCACATAGGTTTAGGAAAGAAAGGAAGATCCTGCCTGACCAATCTCATCTCCTTCTATGACTGGGTGACCTGCCTAGTGGATTAGGGGAAGGCTGTGGATGTGGTACCTGGACTTCAGCAAAGCCTTTGACACAGTCTCCCACAGCATCCTCCTGGAAAACCTGGCAGCCCATGGCGCGGTACACACTTCACTGGGTTAAAAACTGGTTGGATGCCCAGGACCAGAGAGTGATGGTGAATGGAGCTGCATCCAGTTACCAGCGGTGTCCCCCAGGGATCAGTACTGGGCCCAGTCCTATTCAATATCTTTATTGATGACCTGGATGAAGGGATCAAGTACACCTTTAGTAAGTTCACAGATGACACCAAGTTGAGGGAGGAATGGCAATCTGCTGGAGTGTAGGAAGACGCTGCAGAGGGACCTGGACAGGTTGAGTTGTTGGGCCAAGGCCAATGGCATGAAATTCAACAAGATCATGTGCCAGGTCCTGCACTTTGGCCACAACAACCCCAGGCAGCGCCACAGACTGAAGGAAGAGTGGCTGGAGAGCAGCCTGGCAGAGAGGGACCTGGGAGTGCTGGTTGGCAACTGGTTGAACATGAGCCAGCAGGGTACTCAGGTGGCTCAGAAGGCCAAGGGCATCCTGGCTTGTATCAAGAATAGTGTGGCCAGCAGGAGTAGGGATGTGATTCTCCCCCTGTACTCAGCAATGGTGGGGCCTCACCTCAAGTACTGTGTCCAGTTCTGGGGCCCTCACTTCAAGAAGAATATTGAGGTGCTGGAGCAGGTCCAGAGGAAAGGAACGAGGCTGGTGAAGGGATTAGAAGGAAAGTCTTATGAAGAGAGGCTGAGGGAGCTGGGGTTGTTTAGTCTGGAGAAGAAGAGACTCAGGGGGGACCTTATCACTCTCTACAACTACCTGAAGGGAGGTTGTACTCAGGTGGGGACTGGGCTCTTTTCCCATGCAACTATGAACAAGACAAGAGGGATGGCCTGAAGCTGCAGCAGGGGAGGTTTAGGTTGGATATTAGGAAGCACTTCCTCATGGAGAGGGTGATTAGACATTGGAATGGAGTACCCAGGGAAGTGGTGGAGGCACTGTCCCTGGATGTGTTCAAGGAAAGCCTGGATGTGGCATTTAATGCCATGGTTTAGCTGATGTGGTGGTGTTAGTTCATAGGCTGTACTTGGTGATCTTAAAGGTCTTTTCCAGCCTTGGTGATTTTATGACTAGACACAAAAATTCTTTTTCCAATACAGAGTATCTCTGTTCTGTCTCTTTAAAAGCAGTTGGACTTAATAATACAGATCTCTTTAGTCTGTCAGAGCCAATTTGGAATAGATTGCATCAATTATTTTTTTTCTAAGCAATATTACTCACCAGATCCTCTCTTCATCTTCTCTACTTCAGCTAGTTAAGGAAACTATTTTCCCAGGTTTCTTGCATAGTAAGCATTTTAATAACTTTTCAAAACTCTCTGTTTTTCAAGGTATTATTTGTATTTGCATAATTCAGATTTTTTTAAAAAATCAGTGTTTCAGGATGTGTTATGTCAATATTATAAGTATTTTCAGCACAGTTCCAACTTGGCTATATTTTGGCACAGCTAATCTTGAAGTAATTCAATTAATAAGCTTGATGAATCAGCTGGACCTACAATTTCTATCTCTAATCAGCCAGTTAACCTGTGAGATGGACAAAATAATTTGAGAGCTCTTAACTTTTAACTCATGTCTCTATTGGCAACTAAGAAAGACTGTATAAAGTAGAGGTGTTAAAGTCATTAATAACAAAATATCCTAGAGGCTGCATAATCTTTTATTTTTTTGCACCTTGCAATGCAAAATACAAGATATATTGCAATGTAGTTTAAAGGTACAGACTTGGCAGTTAGCAGTAATCCAAAGCAGGAGAGTGCATCAGAACCTGCCTGCCTGGGAAGAAGTTGCTCATGATCTTCCAGGGACTGAGTCTAGCAGTGATGCTACTTGCACTGTGGGAAACTGTTCCTCTTCCCAACATAAGTATAAAAAAAATGCCTTTTAAGTCAGCAAAGGCCTTCTGCTGGTTATACCCAGCTAATGGACCAAAACCAGTCCTGCTGCTCAAGGACTAATGAAAGCAAAACAAAAGATGTGATACATGGCAGGAAGAACAGGCAACAAATTATGCATTGCCCCTAATAGTTACCACCCCAGCTTGGGGCTCATGGATGTTCATTGGCTCTGGCCATCAGTATGTTCATGCACTGCGGCAGTGACACTGACTGGACAGGAGGTCACTGGGGTATGAAAGGCGACAGGTGGCCTGTTGGGATGCTTCTTGCGTGGGACACGCCCCGCTGCTGGTCGTGCTTCCCCTGCTGCAGAGCCAGGCGCCAGAACCCTGCCGGGCCTG
>NW_009951797.1:344986-354702 GCF_000747805.2 Chaetura pelagica | reverse complement strand
GCTGCGGGGGCTGCTGCGGGGCTGCTGCGGGGGCTGCGCTCTGTGCCGCGCTGCAGCCTCCCGAGGGAGCCGCCGCCGCTTCCCCGCAGGAGCTGCACCGCCCCCCGGGAGCTGCGCTATCCGAACGGGAAGGTAACGAAATCGCGCAACCCCTTTTTGCCCTTACCACGATTCCGCTCCCTATAATCGCACACACATCGTGGCCTCTTCTAAGGAGGAATTTCGTCGGGCTTTCTTCCTCTCCCTTGATCCGCAAGCCTCTCTCGGAGAGAACGTCTGAAGGGCACAGAACTTTTGGATTACTTCCCTGAAGGGCACCACAGTACTTTTGCATTACTTCCCTGATATATCCTTGGTAGCCATTTGCCATTTTTACATTTTTCATAAACATCATCCATTAGTTTAACCGTTCTTTAATAAACTGGTTAATTTGTAAAGTAAATATTGGTCTCAGTAGTAATTAGTGGGCATGGTGAGGGTGGTATCTTAATCTCTGCTCTAAAATATAGTCCCACACTGGCCATTCCTCTGTGAGAGCCAAGTGCAACGTATGCCCTCGGTCTCATTCAAAAACCCCTCCAAACTGGGGGGAGGGGAAAGTCAGGGAAGCATCCTGACTGCTGGTAGCCTCTGGGATGGCATCGGCTTGCGACACCCCCTTTCTTATGTGATATATAGGAAGGAGAGATGTGAGAGTGATGAAGGCTTTAGGCTTTTCTTATGGGTGAATAACCCAGTTGCACTGTCAGGACCACTGTAACCTGTGATGACAACTCCCACAGACTGAAGGGTGGTGTGGGAAATGGTTCTTCTCCCCCACGTAAGTCTAAACAAAATGTGGCAACCAGTATTAAATGAAACTGAAGATGAGGAACAACCACCAGACCTCAGGAGTGGCACAGCAGATGCATCTTGACCATATTAATTCAGGTGGGAACATATTTCTGAGTGTGCATCTAACTGCATCTACATTGCTGGCCTAGGGCCTGTTGTGCACAAAAACCTGCAGGAGCGCCTAAAGGCTGTGAGCTGAAGAAGTCTCCTGTATATGGACAGCAGCAGCCTCAGAGACTACCTGTTCATTTCTCACCTTAAATAAGGTAATCCTAGCTTCATCTGAGACACCAACCAAAGCGTGTCCTGCAGCCCAGCATGCTAAGTGCAACCCCCACAGCCCCTCATCCCCCTCCTCCACCAGGCGGAGGGGAAAGCAAATAAAGCCCTGTCCAAAGCTAGACCTTGGACAGCATTTCTGTGGTTCCTTTATTTTCTTCTTTGACTTTTTGCCAGGCACAAAAAGAAGCATTAGGAGGGTAATACCAAGTAAAATACCCTTTTACCATATGTAAAAGAGAAATTAAACATTTTCTAATACTCTAAAGAGGATTAAATAACCTAAATCTAGTATCTGAAGTATCCGGACAGTGATTATTATCAAGGACTGCCCAGAAACATACTTGGTCTAAAGAAACATTCACTAAAAGTGTTTCCTTCTTTTCAGCCATCAGATAATGATAATAATAATAATAATTGTGGAGGTAGGAAAATAAATTTGAGACATTCTTCATCTGTCAGGAGATCATAATTCATAGGCTTTGGGCATATAATTTAATAAATGGTGGCAAGACAAATATTGTCAGTTCAGTCACTTCTTCTAGGGAGTCAGGAATCATCTACAGTGGGGGAGGGGAGAAAAAAAAATTGTCAAAGGTTGGTTGGTGCAGAAAAAATCTGTACAGAATTGTTAACAGCCCTTTATAGTCCTGTTCTCTAGGCAAATCACAGAGCAATAGTAACAGCAGTTTAAAAGGAAAACTCATCATTGCCATTCACCCAGATGCAAGATCCTCTGCTAAGATAAGGCTGAGAAAAATGGATACAACCAAAATAAAGGTTACGATAACATCCACAATGCATAAATAAAAGGACTTATCTCCCCCTTCTTTCTTGATATGAAGGGGGCAAGCTTTCATCTCATATAAACTGACATAGTTCTATTGCCTACCCTAGAGCCATACTGATTTACCATCAGTAGAGTAGCAAATAGTGTACACCATTTTTCAGCAGAAACACGAACCAGCATATGGGCCCATTAATTTCAAAATTTAATCCTGGCCATAGCAATACACAACTTTTGTATACAACTAAGTGATGATTTGAATGGAAAAAAAAGTTTTTTCTGTCATCCTCAGTTGAAAGCATATCCTGTCTTCGTCCAGGTCAAAAGGTTTCTGTATATGGAAGACCTTATCATAAGTCTAGAAATTGTTCCTTATAAGCATTCCTCCCCTGCCAAGAAAAGAGGAAAGAGAGATTGTAACACTTCTGTCTTATCCCAAACCTCAAAATGGCTTGATCAGCTTAGTTTCTGTTTCCTAACTGGATAGGCAACACACAGTAAGCTTATTAGTTGCAAATACCTGTAGGAAGCATTTAAAGCATAAATCATATGTGTATCCAGAGAACAGATACACTGATACACAAGCAGGCTTTCAGCTTCATGACACTACTCATAACAATATTAACAAACCTCAGTGAAAAAAATATTGCTCTCATTGTGAGAACATCTGTCAGATGAAGTTCTGCCTTGGTCTTCCGAAATACTAGGAGATTCGGCTGGTCAGTATAATGCACAAACCCAAGTACGTCAACTGCTGAATTGTGTCCACTGCTACAGACAGTAAATTATTAAACTTCTTTTAGAAGTCATAAAGGCCATAAAAGTCTGAAGGTATCCCACCTACAAGTTAGCTGAATACGTATGAAAAAAAACTTTACCAGAAACCTCAGGGCAACCTCATTATTAGGCATCTTTACATCTGTAGAACAAAACACTATTCCAGTGCGTAGAAAAAAAAACGATGTCATGCTGTTCTGCAATTTACAAATTTATGAAAGAGCTATATTCTGGGATCTGGATGACTCAAAGAGAACAGCATTGATTTGCTTATAGAACGAGGAGAGTAAACCTTTCTTGTCTATAATACAAAGGCTTACACATAGATGGTCTGTAGACTCACTTTTAGTAGATAAGAACACAGAAATACTTTTGGAACTGGAGGTCAGTCAAAAGAAATTTCCTTCCCACAGCAATCCACACAAGTTGTTAGAATAAATAGATGTTACTTCAAAAATTTTACAAGGTTTGGTAGACATAAGCTTGAACTAATAACCAGTTAGAGGAAAAGAACAAAATAATAACAATTAAAACCAAATAATTCTTGACTGCAATTTTGTTGCTTTCTCAAAGAGAAATCAGCATACTTACAATAGAAGAATTTAAGAACCAACATTTCAATAAAAGCATATATTGCCACTAGCCAAAGAGTTTAACTCAGACCTCTTAGTACACCTTAAGCCTAACACTGCATGTCACCAGTTAAATGAAGTCTACTTCAAGATTCATACCTATTCTTTGTGGTTAGAGCCATTTTCTTCCCTGCTTGACCAGAAAACCTCCATCCCTGTACCAGCAGATTAGCTACCACACAAATACCCTAAGGAAACTGGTTAACAAGACAATAGAAGGACCCTTTAATTTTAAACATTTGCGTGTGGTTGCTTCAACAGCACTAACACAGGAAATCTTGTTAGCACACCATCTTCTGCTCTTTTCTTCAAGATCCCTTGAAGCAGCGGATACCAGCAAGTGATAACTGATACTGATACTCTAATTGCAGGGGAATAAATTAAAATGAAGGTTTATCGGGGGTACACATACTCTCATACAATATATGGAAAGAAGATTCCTGCCAGTTTCTGCATCTGAGGAACCACTGTGGTTTTGCAAACAAATCTGCCTCAGAATGAATTTGTCTTCCAAGACTGCAGTCCGGATTATTCCCTCTTTTTCTTCATACACAGTCAACTGAGTAAGGTGGAAAAGAGTCTTTTCTTCTAAAGAGTTAATGTTTTGATTGTATAAGGCATGTGGGGCGCTTGGGGTGTTTCACTTGCTTCTTTTTGTTTTGACATTTGGAGTGATAATTGATAAAATCTCACTTCCTTTTACAGCTGTCAGGCTGGTGGAGTGTCAGGGAGTGGCAAGAACACTGTATGAAAAAAAAAGCTACACAGAAAACCTGCAAAACAGCAGCAGTCCAAGGTGCTTTATACTACAGAATAAAAGAATGTGTAACTGTACCACCTAGAGTATAATTCAACATTTTTTGCAGATTCAGTAGCATATATATGCCATTTATTTTGCTATCTGTAAATAGCTTTCATAATTATTGGCATACCTATCAGAGGTCATGCAATGACTACTATATTGGCTCCTATATTTCAATATAGGACAGTACATGATAACCATAATGTTAATTAGCATGCATTTTAGAATGGCCAGTTAATCAAGTAACTGTTTTTGAAACTTTTGTAGTTTATTAAAGTACTTACATAATAACATTTTGACATTACGCTACTTCTGCTTCAATGTCGACAAAACAATAGCTCTTATACAAACACATAAATAAAAACAAAACTAAAGTAATAATTAAACTTCTCAGCTAATTAAATAAAACACTAATTTCTTCCCACTGACCTGGTTCTTTCAGGAGTTTGAGTTTCAGTTGAGTGATATACAAAATTGATTGGACTTGATCTTAAAGGTCTTTTCAAACCAACATGATACCATGAATCTATGATACACTAAATATATTGACTACAGCTAAATGCTTAAATAGCTTTTAAATTTGTTACTGTACTTGCTTCAATAGGCAGACTGCAGCAAGAACAGATCCAGTTAACTCAGTTTCTGGATATCAGTGACTCACAAAGATTACTCATTAAATAGTTCTCCACAGTAACATAGGGAGCCAGTGACCCTTACAAGAAATATTCTCTGTAACGATTTGACAACAGGCAAAAGAAAAATAGCTGTAATATAAACTTGCTCTATGAAAAATTACTAATGCAACAATCTTGAAGGAAATTCTTTTTAACACTATAAAAAGACACCATTTAAATGGCAAAAGAAACTCACAATTTCAGAATTGAAAGTTTAATTGCCTATTTCAGAATTGCTTTGTTTAAAAGTCTGGTCTTTTAAAAAGTTATGAAAAAAGTTGAAACATTTGAACTGACTAAAAATTATAGGAGCTGTTATATAGTGGATTTTTAAAGTCAAACTTAGGGTTAAATACGTTAAATACCAAATTTCCAAACAGTGGTCAATCTACAGCTAGCTGTTTCTACATGTGACTTTATGCATCGATGCACTTTTATCTCCAAGGCTATGTTTGACCAAATATTCCCTTGTACCACAAGGTTCACAAATGGCAAAAGACACTGGTAACTGGGAGACATTACTGAGAAGAGAAAACCTAAGACATTAACAGGACTATGGGACAATGGACTGCAAATCTGTAGCTTGTTGTCAAAGCATTTTTTAAGATAGAAAAATGGATTTCAAATCCCACACTCTGCTCAGTCTTTGGGTCAGTGTTTCATATTGGATGGGAAAGGTAAAATTTCTTGTGTGCACAAAAGCTTCATAAGACAAATAAGTGCAAATTTGACCCTTCCTGATATCTCAGAAGATGTTACAAAGACAACACCTTAAACACTTATTCTTCATAATCAGCCATAATTCTTTCATCCAGTTGGGCAGTAAATACCTGTCACATTCAGGATATATGGTGATTGTCTTGAACAATCCAAGAGAAAAAGGGTGTATTCAGACACTTATCCTGTCTGGTGTTTGTCTGGACACATCCAAGAGATAAGCAGCGTTTAACAAAGGGACATCTGGCAACCCACTGAACACAATGGATAATATTTTTACTCAATGGATAACGGCCTGTCTATACAAATAACTGGACCAAAGAAATGCAGGAGGCGATAAAGAATTTTCACTGCAAACAGTGGAACAGTGATTGGGTATTAACTGTATAAAGAAAAAAAGCATCAATCTCAAGATGCCTGCTAAGATCAGAACACCGCCCCCCCCTTCTAGTATGAGACCAAGAGGATGCCACAGCTGCTGAAGCTCCAGGTGGTGACTTTCCTTTAACTCTTTCCTTTCCTGATCTTTCTTTTTTGTACTTTAGGGTTAGTTATCATATTTATTAGAAGCCTACGACAAATACATGGCTGTAACTCTTATAAGCTGATCTGTACCTAAATACCAGCCTATTTGTGCACCTGATATTGTATGATCTGTGTTTGATCTCTTTCTTTCATCTCTTTGAGACCATCACCTAGACTAACACATTGCTGTGCCTATCGTCTGCCAGAGAGGCTGAAATTTAGCCATCAATCAATGTAGCAGGTGGGTCCATCTCACAAAAAGGTCAGCTGTTTGGGTCAAAAAATGTGACTACTATGGGAGCAGCTAGCTATCTGAGAGAGGAAAGAGGCACTTCTGGTAATTTGCTTCTTCTCAAGAACAGATGTGAAGTGCCAGCTAGAAGGGTTGACATGGTAAAATACAAGTCTGGATAAAAACAGCCTAAGAAGCCTGTACAAATCACATCCTACCCATTGCTTCTGTGACACCTAATTGGAGACCATGGATGAAAGCAGAAATGCCTTACAGAATTGAGTCACTTAGAGTGAAACTATGATGGAAAATTAACACCTGCAGGTGACAGCTGTGGATAGAAGAGGAAGGAGGAGTTAGAGACCATCTCCCAGCTTCCCAGCCTACTCTTGACAGTGCAGAGTGCCCAATGGTCATCACCACCATCAGGGAGCAGGACAACACCGTGGTGGGGCCAGTGCAAGCAGCAAACTTTTTTTTTTTTTTTTTTGTGAGTGGGGATGGAGAAGGAAAGAAAAAGAAAGGTGTTTATGATCAGAATGGTGTGTAATATTTGAATCACTTTGAGGAAGTGGAAGTGACTGTGCTTTGAAAAACAGGCATGGTAAAAGAAATTTAAATCTACTTGGGAGAATGCAAATATGGGCAATTGCCTTAGTGTTTTGAATACCACCACAAGACAACTACTGGCAAGTATTGCACTGTGCTTTGTTTTAAAGTAGAAAACACATTTCAATTGGAATAAGTAGGTAATATTAATTGCCATTGCCATTTCCAAAGCAGACACTACAGACAGAATACCACACAAACAGATGGGGAACAACTGAATGATACAAGAGCCCAAATGCTTCAAAATGAAGGAAGCCAAATTAACTTGTCTCTTGAGGTTTTCTGGCTTAGATGCTTAATGTGATCTAACCGCAGCTCTTCTCAAATACGTGGGCTTTGGTTCCTCCAGCTGCCTCACTACAGACTACAATAGTTTAGCTCCCTTATCATCAGTAAAACTCAAGACTTCAAACTCAGCTTCTAAATTTGCTTGACTTTAGATCCAACCCAAGTATAAAATATGAGACTATTATACACAATATTCCTTCTTAATATTGCTGAATGAAACAAGAAGGTGGGTTTGGGTGTGTCTGCTGTGGAAAAAAGAACACAAAGTTTATTCTATTTAAAATTCAGCAAAAAGGGAGGAATAGGAAACCATAAAAAAACAGAGCACTTCATATTTATAAAAGCTTGAATGTAATAAAGAGCATTAATAAGCCTTTCTGCTTCCTTTGGCACCCACAGCATGACACTATTCTTTAAATGAGGAGCTCACTGCAAGGGATCTATCTCAACTGTAACTAAATCCAAGAAGGAGGACACCTACCAGGAGA
Source organism: Chaetura pelagica (assembly GCF_000747805.2). Lineage (NCBI taxonomy): Eukaryota > Metazoa > Chordata > Aves > Apodiformes > Apodidae > Chaetura > Chaetura pelagica. Next base: position 347,058 of record NW_009951797.1, on the reverse strand, counting down.
CCATGGCATACATGTGCAGTCTTTAAAAAAAAATATTACCAGAAGCTTTTTTGATGTCATCTAATTGCCAGACAGTTACTCTAAAATCAAAACATGCAAGCCCATACAGAAAGGACTTTACTCAGAAATCCAGTGTGAGTAAACCACCTAAAATTAAAATGTTTTTGCTCTGTATCTTAGCTGCTCAGTAAACAGTACCTGATGTTGTTTATCTTAATTTGCTTCATGCCTACTCAACATTCCTCATGACTCATAATTCATCTCCATTTGTTCATATCCACTTAACAACCATCATCCAACACTGTTCATCTTTTTTGAATCTTGTCCACTTGACAACCATTATTTGACATTACCCATCATCACTTGCTTGGCATTATTTACCTGATAATCTTGTTCAAGGATTCATCAGTGTTTTGAATTTCCTATTTTTTTCAATATGCCCATAAATATCAAAAGTAACCACTTCCACTGTTTTGATGCAATCTGAAAACTGTTTTTCAGTTCCAGTAAATCTCATGGAAAGCACGGTCCTTTCTCTCTGCTTTTCCATGATGAATACTCAGTATTTCCCATTTTTACTTAACGAGGAAAAAAATAATATATCTACATGTTTTATTTATATATAAGATTATGTATATATATGCACACAAATATATAAATACATATAACACCATAGTTTTCAAGATACACAGCAAATATCACTCAGATGAATGATGTATTCTCTAGACCTTCAGCCTTCTGAGTAGAGAAGTACAACACATTCAGGCCTTTCTTAAACCAAAGAGGAATATGTTTCATAATTCATAATGCCCTCCTGCCTTTGTATTTTGTAAAAAAAAAATAACAAATTAAATAAATAGTTAATAATAAACACATTAGCAACTGTGGCATCTTCTTGACTCTTGAATTTTCTTCAACTACCTCACTTTTTTTTGTACTGCCTTCATTAAAAATACTAATGTTTTAAACTAATGACAAAATTCCTGCACATTTGTAATTCTGGTAACCTGAATCCATTCAGTGAACAAAAACCTGTTTATACCATGCAGAGTGTAACTCCTAGAATCAGGTATCTGATGTATGTCCAAATATGGATGGAAGTTTTCAATAATCTTTAAAGTATATTTCTGTGAATAGTCTGCTCATTAATTTGTTTGCCAACATATCTGCAGAAGGTTACTATAAAAGACAAATAATGCCCAGAATGTGAAGGAAGTAATTATAACTGGTTTATGAACTGCTCCAAACAGCACTTGCCTCAAGGCATCCATTATATTTGGCATGATTTATTCTGGCCAAGGACCTGGTCAAAGCTTCTTGTAATTAGAGGTCACTGAGCACATTTAAATGAAAGGAAACTCTAACATCCCTGGGGCAGGTACATCAAGAGATGCAGCAAGAAAGAGTCCTTAGCCCATCTGCTATCAGTCTAGCAATAGCAAGCAAGAAGATGAGGGACGGTAGAAGCAAGTTCCTGCGTGAGGCTTTAGGTGTACCCTGTCCCTTCATACATCCTCCCCTCAGATAAGTCTGCACAACAGGTATGAGGGTCTGGAAGTTGTGGGGCAGACTAATGATGTCACAGATGATAGACCACCTGGGACCGAGGAGGGGCCCAACTTGAGTTGGCCTACTCGTATAACAACATCTCCTGTTAAGAAAAAGAGAAGAGTTGTTGTCATTGGTGATTCCCTCCACAGAGGAATCGAAGGCCCTGTTTCTTGACCAGACCCAACACACAGGGAAGTATGCTGCCTCCCTAGGGCCCAGGTAAGATTTTACAAAAAAGGTCTCTAACCTGGTATGCCCCTCTGACTACAACCCCCTACTGATCTTTCAGGTGGGTAGTGAGGAAATTGTTACAAGAAGTCCAAGGGGAATAAAGAATTACTTCAGGGCACTGAGGAGAATAGTCAGGGACTCAGGTGCCCAAATTATCTTTTCTTCCATAAAGCCAGGAGCAGGATATTGTGAAGGAAGTAACTGGAAGATCTCACAGGTTAATACCTGTCTCCAGGGCTAGTGTCACCAACAGAATTTTGGATTCTTTAACCAGGGATCAGCATATACAT
>NW_009951797.1:198649-343432 GCF_000747805.2 Chaetura pelagica | reverse complement strand
GAAGTGACTACATCAGTCAACCAGGGAAAAGCAGTGGATGTCATCAATCTGGACTTCTGCAAGGCCTTTGACATGATCCCCCACAATATCCTTCTCACAAAATTGGAAAGATATAGGTGGATTGTTCAGTGGATAAGGAACTGGCTAGATGGTTGCATCCAGAGGGTAGTGGTCAACAGCTCGAAGTCCAGATGGAAAACAATGAGAAGTGGTGTCCCTCAGGGGTCAGTGCTGGGCCCAGTGTTGTTTGATATCTTCAGTAACGATACTGAAGGTGGCATTGAGAGCACCCTCAGCAAATTTGCTGATGACATCAAGCTGGGTGGTGAGCTCAATATGCCAGAGGGACAGGATGCCATCCAGAGGGATCTGGACAAGCTAGAGAAGTGGGCCCAGGTGAACCTCATGAGGTTCAACAAGGCCAAATGCAGGGTCTTGCACCTGGGCTGGAGCAACCAGAGATATCAATACAGACTGGGGGAGGTCATTCTTGAGAGCAGCCCTGTGGAAAAGGACCTGGGGGTACTAGTGGATCACAAGCTGGATATGAGCCACCAATGTGCAGCTGCAGACGAGAAGGCCAACTTCATCCTGAGCTGTATCAAAACAAGTGTTCCCAGCAGATGGAGAGAGGTGATTCTTCCCCTCTACTCTGCCCTGGTGAGACCTCACCTAGAATACTGTGTCCAGCTCTGCTGCTCCCAGCACAAGGAAGATGTGGACCTGTTGGAATGTGTCCAGAGAAGGGCCATAAAAATGATCTGAGGACTGGAGCACCTCTCTTATGAGGACAGGCTGAGGGAGTTGGAGTCGTTTAGTCTGGAGAAGAGAAGGCTCCAGGGGGACCTCACAGTGGCCTTCCAGTATCTGAAGGATGCCTACAGGAAAGCTGGGGAGGGTCTTTTCACAGGGGCTTGCAGTGACAGGATGAGGGGTAATGGTTTTAAGCTGAAAGAAGAGAGATTTAGGTTAGAGATCAGGCATAAATTCTTCAGTGTAAGAGTGGTGAAACACTGGAACACGCTGCCCAGAGATGTTGTGGGGATGTGGGGACTCCATCCATGGAGGTGTTCAAGGGCAGGTTGGCTGGGGATCTGAGCAGCCTGTTCTAGTGGAAGGTGTCCCTGCCCATGCAGGGCAGTTGGAAATCAATCTTTAAGGTCCCTTAGAATTCAAAAAATTCTGTGATTCTGTGACTCTGTGATTCTAAGACTACAGAACAGGATACTCTCGGGGCCTCCTCAAATATGACCATTGCTGCTTAACTGTTTAACTTCATCTCACATATACATGGTTTGTAGTCATAAGGATAATATTCGCTGCAAAATCACTCCTTCTTTGGCCAAGTAAAATTCCAGCTTCCCCCTCATGCAGTTTTCAAACGTCATAGCCCTCTTTCCACTTCCCATTGTTGCATGGACCATTTAAATCTTTTCTTTCACTGATTAATTTTGCAGCTCTGATTTTATAGTCCTCCCCCTTTCCTTCCACACTGCCTCCCAGGGAACATATACTTCAAATCTAATGTACAGTCAGTGTGTTTTAATGCAAGCAAAATGTGCTTTTCCACTTCTGGCATTTAAGCTAAGTTGAAGCATCACTCCAAGCCTTGATTATTCAGTGTGCATTTCCTCAGCTCTTGCTCCTAATCCTTTAAAGGTTATGGTTCTGTGGCCAATACACACCTAGATAGACCTATGGAAGGTAAATACGTTTTCTAATATGGAAATTTCAATCTAAAGACATTACATTTTCAAATTTCTCATTTGAATTCAGCTCAGTCTCCTTTCTTTTGTTTATGCCAACAACACTTAGAAGCTGTCAAATAATACCTATTAATTCATCACAGAATTAGTGTAAAAATTATATTTTGTATTAAACTCTAAAAAAAAATCATATCACTAGGATATAATTTTGTGACCCCAAGCTGTCACAGTATAACATTCCCAACATTATAGATACCAGCTTGTGAATGTGTATTTTATGTCTCTAGGAAATGCTGATTTTAAATAAGAGTAGTCTTCTACCTCCTGTAAAATCAAGTTTCTAAGTTTCACTCAAGGTAGCACAGAAAAAAGGAGGCACACGAGTCTCCTTGAGTAGCCTCAAATAACTGCAGTTCTACTAATTCAAAGGATTTAATAAAGATTCATTGATTTCAAGAAATTGAAAGGAAGGTGATTTTTTTTTTTAAAATTGGATTAATGTCATGGCTAGTTCTGAGCAGATGAACCATTCACTTTCTTTAGTTCTGATCAGAAATAATGGGAAGGGAGAGAGTATTTTTATGCCAGAAGCAAAAGTAGATTGTTCTGTCCTTTTATCTTTATCTGAATACACAGATATAAAATATGCATTGGAACACTGTTCAGCCTAAAACTTCCATCTTCATTCAATTTTCTATCATTAGCTATCCTCATACTGAAATTCATGCATTTCTTCTACATGGGGATTCATTATAGATTTTTCAAGACAGTTACCAAAAGAGCGCAAGACTCACTATAGTATTTGAAAGCTGATCAAGTGCTTTAGAAAACAAATAACAAAAATTCCTACTGGTGTTATCTGTTATCATGTGAAATAATCTTGCATGATAGGCAGTTGAAATGTCATTATTCAATATGTTCAAAAGGTTAGCTTAAGCACTAGAAAATATACTATATTAAGTCATCCTTCATTATTAAAAGGGGGTGTGACCAGAGGACCTTGGGGGATGCTTCTCTTACCTGGTTTGTAATATGTAATAGTTTAGGAGACAAAAAAGCAATTAGAACAGGCTGAGGTAATTTTTAAAGTAGTCAGACGGTGTGTGAGGCTATAGTGTTTATACATATTCATATGTATATGTACAATAAATTAGTCACAAAACTCCCTGAGGAGGTTAGGAGTAGACATTCTCTAGAAATATAACATCACAAGCTACTCTTTAAAATCAGTTCCCAAATATTTCACTTGCTCTATGCCCACCTCCTCAAATTTAAGCAGCTGCTATGTCTTCTTTTCTGATTTTTTTAATGTGTTAGAAATGTGTACAAAATGGATAATACAATGTGTAAATTATCCTATGGGGACCCAGACAGTTTACCAATTTGTGTAGGACAGGATGGAAGTTTAGTGTGTGCAAAAAGGGTATGTGTTTTGGTTTTCAAATTAATTTTGCAATAATTAAAAGCATCTCTGTCTCATGCGAAATGAATCAAAGAACTGATGGATCACAAGTGTCTCAGTGGATGAGGACAACTCTAAGAGGGATTTGTCTTTTTTTCAGTTGTAAATCAGTCTAATTTCAAGCCAATGAACTTTGCATTTCAATTCAAACACTTCCTATGGTTTTGGGTTTTTTTAGATTTTTAGATTAGATTTCATATATATACAGAATCACAGAATCTTAGGGGTTGGAAGGGACCTCGAAAGAGTATCTATTCCAACCCCCTGAAAGAGCAGGGTCACCTAGAGTACATCACACAGGAACTCATCCAGGTGGGTTTTCAACATTTCCAAAGAAGGAGACTCCACAACCTTTCTGGGCAGCCTGTTCCAGTGCTCTGTCATTCTCACAGTAAAGAAGTTTTTTCTGATGTTTATGTGGAACCTCCTATGTTCCATTTTGCACCCACTGCCCCTTGTCCTATCACTAGACAACACTGAAAAAAGCCTGTCTCTGTCCTCCAGACACTTGCCCTTAACATATTTGTAAACATTGATGAGGTCACCCTTCAGTCTCCTCTTCTCCAAACTAAAGAGACCCAGCTCCTTCAGTCTTTCCTCATAAGGGAGATGTTCCACTCCCTTCATCACCTTTGTGGCTCTGCACTGGACTCTTTCAAGCAGTTCCCTGTCCTTCTTGAACTGAGGGGCTCAGAACTGGACACAATATTCCAGATGCAACCTCACCAAGGCAGAATAGAGGGGGAGGAGAACCTCTCTTGACCTACTAACCACACCCTTTCTAATACACCCCAGGATGCCATTGGCTTTCTTGGCCACAAGGGCACATTGCTGGCTCATGGTCATCCTCCTGTTCACCAGGACCCCCAGGTCTCTTTCACCTACACTACTCTCCAGCAGTTCAGCCCCCAACCTGTACTGGGACATGGTGTTGTTCTTCCCCAAATGTAAAACTCTGCACTTCCCCTTGTTGAATTTCATCATGTTTCTCCCCGCCCAACTCTCCAACCTATCTAAGTCTCTCTGAATGGCAGCACAGCCTTCTGGTGTGTCAGCCACTCCTCCCAGCTTAGTGTCATCAGCAAACTTGCTGAGGGTACATTAGTTCATGATCTACCTTACTACCTGACCGTCAAGAGCACACTTCCTCAGTTTATCTACAAGGATGCTGTGGGAGACAGTGTCAAATGCTTTACTGAAATCAAGATAAACCACATCTACTGCTCTACCATCATCTATCCACCTAGTTACTTCCTCATAGAAGGCTACAAGATGGGTTAAACATGACTTCCCCTTGGTAAAACCATGTTGATTGCTTTTAATGACCTTGTATGCCTAGAGATAGTAACAAGAACAAGTTGTTCCATCACCTTTCCAGGGATGGAGATGAGGCTGACTGGTTTATAGTTACCCGAGTCCTCCTTGCCCTTCTTGTAGACTGGTGTGACATTTGCTATCCTCCAGTCCTCAGGCACCTCTCCTGTTACCCATGACTTACTGAAGATGATGGAGAGTGGCCTAGCAATGACCTCTGCCAGTTCCCTCAGCACCCTTGGGTGCATTCCATCCAGACCCATCGATTTATGGATGTCCAGATTGCTTAATTGTTCCCTAACCCAATCCTCATCTACCAAAGCAAACTCCTCCTTCATCCTGACTTCTTCTGGGGCTTTAGGGATCTGGGGCTCCTGGGGAGAGTCTGCAGGAGTAAAGACAGAGGCAAAGAAGGCATTCAGTACCTCTGCCTTCTTTGTATCCTCTGTCACCAGGGCACCCACCTCATTAATCAGTGGGCCTATATTGCCTCTAGTGTTAGTTCTATCTGCAGTGTATTTGAAGAAGGCCTTTCTATTGTCTGTGACCTCACTTGCAAGGTTTAGTCCCAAGGAGGCCTTAGCTTTCCTAATTGCCTCCGTACATGCTCTGACAACAGTCCTATATTCCTCCCAAGTGGCTAGCCCCTGCTTCCATTATCCATAGATTCTCTTTTTCCACTTCAGTTTGCCCAGCAGTTCCTTGTTTAACCATGGAACATGGAACACTTGTTCGTTTCATTGCAAAGAGTAGCAATGAAATGCATTTTAAATGTGTCAGGGACTGACACGTTGTTTTGAGAGGTACAGCCTCCTTTGGACTGTTCCGCTTTTTGCAGTGAAAATTCTTTATCACTTCCTGCATTTCTTTGGTCCAGTTATTTGTATAGGCTTTAAGTCTTTTCTGCCAGTTTGGTGATTTACACAGAAACACTCTCTGAGCCTCGTGATTAATTCAAGGCCTGGTTATCACTGGATGTCCTTGCTGAGGGCTAGCTGTGGCATCAACTGTGTGCCTCTTTTGTCTGCAATCTCAGCACAACCCACACCAAACTCTCTGGTTCACTTTGGCATTTGCCACATCGCAGGGGGTCTCACCCCCTTTAATTTACTCCATTGAGTAAAACCAGTTTGGTGGGTTGCCAGATGTCTCTTTGTTAAACACTGCTTATCTCTTGGATGTCTCCAGACAAACATCATAAGTGTCTGAATACTTTATTTACCTCTTGGATTATTCAAGACAAGCACCTTATATCCTGAATGTCACACCCTAACATCACAAAACAGGAATTGAGCTTTTCTTACATCAAGCAGAATAGACCCAGAGTCTCTTCCCTGATGTTACAAGTTCTGGACTTTTTCTTGTGGCCCTGTAACTCATGCAGTCATTTTCAGTAGGGCATTGCAAGTGAAAAACATTTGCAAAATGTCGGAGAAATTACAGTATCCCAGGAGGAAGTTTATGTAAGGCACAGTGGATCCAAACTTGCAGGTCTTATTTGCACAGACATCAAAACACCAGCATGCTTTCACTGTCAACTCCCTACTGCCAACCTGGCTATCATTTCCTTCTTTTGTCTATCAAGTTCTCATTTCATAAAGAAATAAAAAAATCAGGAGCATTAATGAAAAGGCAGGTATATGTTTCACTATGCCCACCAGATCTACAGCCTTAATTGAGTCACAAAACTTCCCTTTAGACTTCATTCTTGTACACACAAATGCATTCTGCACAAAACATGAAGCAAAGCCAGTGCCACAATATTCAGTATTTTTTCTTGCTTCTTTGTTTTGATACAGAGTCATGAATAATTACTGTTGGAGGAGAAAAAAATCCTAGTTTCTTCATGAGTTGCAATACTAAATTAATATTGATAGCAGCCTTCAGAAGCTCATAACCTTGAAAACTGTAGTGACATTTACACTGTTCTGCTCAGCTTAATTTTGGATTGATAAGAGTTATATGATTCTTCCTTAAAAGCTAATGAGTGCCTGCAACACTGAGTGAAAAAGAAACAGGAACTGGAAAAGAGCTATTCTCTGTTTTCTACTCATTTCTGTTGCCAGGGAAACAGCTTCCCCATGAATGGATGGCATGGGGTCAGAGCAGCTGCTTCCTCCCAAGGCTAGGCTCCCTGACATCACAAGGCTGTGCTGAACAGGTTAGGAATAAAACAGAATAAATGCATATATCTCTAGAAAAGATCAATTGAAAAGCACATCAGAATTATGGATGTTCTAATTATATCTTTTCAGCATGGCACCACAAGAACTGTCTCTCAGAGATGCCATAAATTCAAGACCCTGACAAAACATGGTCATTAAAGATCCCATGCCATCTTTTCATAAGATTAAACACATTGTTAGTCTCACTGTCTTGGCTGTGCTCCAAGTTGAATGATTGCATTCCGAACAACATACATAAATTCTTCTGCTGCTTAAGCATGACAATAAAGTTTTCATAAATTCATTTTATAAAGCACCAGGGGTCATCGCTGGTGCCATTACAATGGTACTATGCTACTGAAATGTCCAGGAGAAGTGACATACACACCAATGGTTTGCAAAAAAATGATAATAATAAAGCCAAACATGAATTATGAAATATTAAAATATGATGGGGAATCTATAGGGAACATCTATTTGCTACAATTTGTGATAATACTCCAAGGATTTAATTAGATTTAGGTTCTGACATTTCATCAGGTTTCCACATCACTCATTATTACTTGAAATATAAGATTTCTATTTCATGACAGTGTTCTGGAAACATATATTAAACATTCTTATTATTAAAAGGCAATTAAAATGTTAAATTTTGCCCTGGTCAGCAACCATGGCCAGTGAGTGATACAAAAGAAGAGTAAATTCCCTTTCTGACCTCCCACATCTGGGATTTTAGAGACACCATAGTATTGGCACCACCTAGGCAGGCTGTTACTCCCTCTCTTAATTTCCTGGTGTTTGTCCAATGGTGCCAAGCCATCCTGAAATCTTACAACTAAAAAAGAAAGCAATTTGCAACAGGCAGCAGAAAGAACAGACTGAAAAGAAAACATCACAAAACCAAAAACAAAAATGTAGGAGATAACCCATCCTGGTACATTTTGTGACTTGTTTTCACTATTACTAATGTTTACATCTTTTGCTTTGCTCCTAGTGTTTAAATAACTTGAAATAAAATACTTGCTATCTTGTACATTGTCCAAAATGAGTATGGGATGTTTGTTTGTTAGTTTTCTTCCCCAGAGACCCCACTACCCTGCTCCTATTCAGTCTGGGATACAAAATGACAGTGACGTGGTCTAGACTTACCTGTTTGCCAACAGGATCGCAATCTGTCCCTGGTTTTACTTTCTTTACTGTGACATATTCTGTTCTTCAACTAGGCACATGATGAGATGTAATTTGAATTTACAGTGTGGAAAATAATCCCCAAGCAGATTACAAACTCATCTGCCAACTGCACACAGCAGGCTATTCCTCTTATTTCTGAAACACAACCACTTCTGCTAGGAAGAACACTGACTTTTAATGGCATCGCAACTGTTCAAGATGGAGAAAAAGAGAGACATCATATTCAGTAACAATATAGGAGAGATGATCTTCAAGGTGATCTGTGTTCCTTCAGTACCTCTCAGAGAACTTCCCAATGGCCTGTGGAAAACTGCCTGAGTGTATCATGCAAGTCTCACCTTCAGTTGTTTTAATCAGTCTTCCAACTTGTCTTTGGAAAGTACACAAGGTTTTTTATTTATTTCACCTCTGTATGGAAAAGCCACATCCAGCCAGAGGGAAAAAAATATTTTAAAAATGTATGTTTTGTTAGAGGACAACATACAAAGGAAAGTGGTAAATATAATATCTAAAGAATTACTAAAGAATGGCACAAGCTACGGGATTATAAATGTCTGCAGACTTTCTAGAACATGTCTATTAAGCATCGACAAAATCCTATAGCTTTTGTTCCCACTTCAACAATTAGCTGCAGAAAATACTTTTCAAGTCCCAGAGAAACCAATTAAAAGGTGTTCCTGAACTGAGGCTCAAGTCACAATTAAGTTGCATATAACATGCTCATACAGTTGACTGAGTTATTAAAAAAAAATATGAGTCACCAGAAATGACATTTTATTCCCGTTTTGGCAGCTGTGACTCACTCTGGCATATGAATGGACCCTGGGATCAGTGACCACAACAGACTGAAGAACCCATTAGTAGGATATGCAGGAAAGGCCAGAAAAGGCCACTGCCAGAAAAGGCCTTCTGCATATATCTTACAGAATTTCCCTTACTTTGATGGCTGCATGGAAGACAGGGTTTTGCAAGCATACTTGCTGGGTCTGCATAACAGAGATGTAATGCAACAAATACAATTGCACAGCATCCAATTTGTGCAGGGTATAGCAAGTTGCAGAAGCAATAAAAAAAAAACCAAAACAAACAAGCCAAAAAACTCCCACGTGTCACCCTTCCCCCAGGGAAGCAAAGCTTTGAATATGTGAGGATTAGCAATAAGCTGAGGAAGAAGCAGGGCAGAGAAGCTACACAGTGAAAAAAGAATCAGTCAAAAGAACAAATCCTCCCTTTCAAAGACACAAAACCTAGGACCTTGTCATGAAGGAGACTGTCAAGTACTACGCACAAGACAATCTCTTTGTATTGGCACAGAGCAGTAAAAAGACACCATTTCCCTGTGAGTAAGGACCTTCGTGCCATGGAGGGAACATCACCAAGGAAAGCAGAGCCAACAACTTTGCATTACACTGAGTTATGGCATCAGAGGGAAGCACTGAATCAAAGCTAATTTCAGCTACTTGTAGGCCTGTGACTTAGCAAGTGATGGTTTTTGTGGCATGCCACTCTTCACCAAGCAGAAACAAACTCTCTGTAAGCCCATGGAAAACCAGAGCAGCTTACAGTCCCTGACAGCTCCTCCAGTTAACCTTCGGTCTGTATTTCTGCAAGAAAACACACAAAAAGGGCAAACAGGAACTTATCCTCATAGCTGAAACCCTGTCCTAATTCCAGCCCCTGCTGCCACCCTCACACCTGGTTTTGTCACTTCACTGGGGATGTGATGATGGCGACAGAAATGTGAACGAGGTTGGTTGCAGAGTTCAGCCCTTTGTTTCTACTGCCTCTGCCCTTGCTGTTTAGGGGAGATGGCTGCAGGGCTGGGTCTCAACCCATCAGTTTGTATTTCACAATCTCTTTATAATAACAAAAGGTAGAAAAGGAATAGATTTTTAGGTTGTCCAGGGAGCAGAACAAAAAGTAATATTATGAAACCCACCTCTCTGTCCATATCTTTTCCTTAGGTTTGCTATTGTATTAAAATAATGAGAAATGTGTTATTTGGTATTTTTAAACCAAATTTGTAACAAGAATTGTAATAGAAACTGCTTGCTAAGAAGTATTGTATCATCCACTTTAAAATAAATTAAGTGTGCAATAGTTATTGTTGTCAAGATTTCACTGATCCATGAAAGAACATCTCAAGACTTTAAAAAACAGCCAGTTCCTTTCTGCTAGGCAAGTTGTTCAATTTGAAAAATTCTTATCCTTCCAATTTCTTTTTTTTCCTTCAGTAAGCTTTCTTGTAACTAGCAACAGTGTGTTCTGCTAGGCTGATAAGACAGTGGAATGTTTTTCTAACTACTGAGGCTTCAAGGCTGCACCTGCACTCTGCCAGCTCAGACACTGTGGGGAGATCTGTGACCCCCCCGTAGGAGGCTGAGTTAGACAGACAGCAAAATTGGCCAGAGATATTCCATTCCATATATCTACGTAAGCTCAAAGGAAGGTCAGAGATCACAGAAGACAACTTCCTTCCTTTTTCTTCTTCCCTTCTCTTCCGTCCATGGCCGGCGTCCAGGGAGGACTCTGTTCATCCATCACCATCGACCCTTAGGCCGAGGGGAGGGGGAGGGGATCGAGAACATTGTTATTGGACCTGAGTCAGATGGTGACACACAGTTAAAGTCTGCACTACCTATTTGGCCATGAAAGTAGCACCATTAAAAAAATAATACAGCTCTAGTATTGCTGAAAAGCAACATTTGTGAAAGACTACTGATAGGAAATACCTTTATCCATACCTCTATTTTTACTATAAAGTCAGATAACGAATATACATATGTTTATTTCTACTCAAAGTCTAAATTGTTGAGGAAAATAATCAGTCTTCTATTCTGGCTTGTAAATTAATCCCCATTGTCTGAAGCTGCTTGAGCAAAATCTATTCTCTAACTCCGCTTTTCTACTAGACACAGATGGATCATCTTGGAGTTAATAAGAATGGCCCAAATGTACCAAATTATCTTGAGATTAAATCCATACTGAATCCCTTCTGAGATTGAAAATATTTTATTTCTCACTTTATTTTCACTTTTTTTTTTTTCTCTTTTCATTTTAGATTTGCCTCCAAAGGAATATATAGCTATAAATTACCTATTTTCAGAATGCATTCCATGCTAGAGAAAATTAAGTCCCAGGAGAAGTTCTGATGTGATGTCTAGATGAATTTTATATAGCCTGGAGGCTCGATTAAGAGCTGGAAACACCCAGTGTTAAATGGATGTAGCCTCCAACTCCACATTGCAGAAGGGAAAGAAAAATCACCAAATGCTGTCAGGTTCTGGCAATTCCTCAGCACCTGGAAGCTGACAGTACATTCTGCTGGCTAATTTTCAACAGTGGTAAACCCAAGTAAAGCTTATGATGCAAATAACTGCAGCTGGGTATTAGTACCACTTGGTTGTTATTCACCAACAGTGAGATTACCAGGAGAATAAAGGGAAATGAGCCCTGACACTTGTACAAACCACCAGAGCATAGTATCGTCATCATGGGATAGCACTGCATCCTCATACCATCGCACCAGATTTGCCCCTTGGTACATCCCTGTTATGGTTTGAGGGGGCACAAGCTAAATATATTGTGTTATCATGAGAATCTAGAGTAGAGGGTGTTGTTTAGGATCCTGAGGAATCCAGGGTGTAGAACAGGGATGGGTTAGTATTCCCTCCCATTTCCTGCCATACCCTAGAAAAACCTGGAGGGTGGGAAAGTTCCCCCCTTCCGTCTTCCTTGCTGCTTCCTGTGCTCACAAGTCTTGGTGAGAGGCTGCGGCTCTTTGTCTTGAGCTTGCCATGTGCTTTGTAGGATCTGACTCCACAGGGTGCTGGAAAGAGCCCTGGACCATTATCCCCAGTCAGTTCTGCCACCAGGGGCTTTTGGACACTTACTATCAGTGCCCACTGAAATTGAGTTTTGTATATATTTGTATACTTTTCATTATCCTATGTAGTACTGTCCTTTTCTGTGTTCTAGCAAACCTGCTCTAGTTTTGACTTCCAACCTTGAAGTCTCTCTTTCTTATTCACCTTTTATCTTCCCCTGAGAGGGTGGAGGGGAGTAATGGAGAATAATTCTGTGCACCTGATAACTAAACCAAGACAATCCCTCACTTGTGCACCATGGCTAACAGCAGCCTACAGAGAACCATAAACCTTCCCCAGCAAGCCTAGTGTGACTGAATTGAAGCCTTGATGCAACGCTTAGGTCTCTAAGGTCAGTGAAGTTTAGATGGAGTTGCATCACAGCATGATGTTTACCTGGACTGTACCAATTGCCCAGATACAGCTTGATTTCATCTGGTGGATCTTTCTTTATGTTTTCCTCACACTCTGTTTGATGTCTAGAGTTATTATGGCAGGTTTTTATCATCCCAGATGTCATGGTTTGACTCAGGATCGACAACTAAACCAGCAACAATAATGTTCTTGATCCCCTCCCCCTCCCACGCAGGAAGGGAAAAGAGAGAGGGACTTTCTGGATCGAAAACTAAACTAGACAGCTTTCATTAATTACTAATGATGAAAGCAAATATGTACAAATATATACAAGTATATGCAGGAATGTGCAAAACCCTATTGCCTCCCGCACTCCCACAGCACTCTTCTGAGCTGTGAGCAGTTCTGAAATGTTCCGTTCCACTTCAGAGATAATGGCAGAGCAGACAGGAGCTGAGGGTAGAGTTATGAGTATCAAGAATGCATGGGCCTAGGGATCAGCAGTGACGGATAGATGGAGTCCTCCCTGGATGCTGGCCATGAACAGAAGAAAATGGAAGAAGAAAAAAAAAGGAAGGAAGGGGCTTAACTTCCATGATCCCTGACTTTATTCCAAGTTTTACATGTATCTATATGTATGGAATATCTCTGGCCAAATTTGCTGTCTTTCTAGTCCACTCCTCCCTATGGGAGGGTTGCAGATACTACTATTCTGATCCTTTAGCATCTGAAACTGAAGCAGAGAAAAGTGTTCTTGATGTCTTGCCAGTATCTATAAGCATTCCATCATTATCAGGCCACCAGCTTGAAAACTCGCTGCTAGTTAAAAGACAGCTCACTGAAGAAAAAAAAAAGATCAGTAAAAAGAAAACTGGCTTTATCCTGGCTCAAACCAGGACAACAGAGCTATTGAAGCAGATCATCTTTTCCCAGTATCTAAAGACCAAAGTTTTATTTCCTTCCTACTGTTCCCAAGTCTCATTGTACCTCAGTGCTGACATACAGCACAGCAGTTATACACTAGGGAATCTGTTCCACCTCATTTCCTGCACCTCCATCACATTCTTGTGCAGTTTGGTACCACGGAGAGTGTCCTTCAATTCTGCAAATTTTATCAGTATTTTCCATGTATTAATGATAATTTTATTTTAAAAATTGTTTGGTTTATGTTTATTTTTTTTTCCCATGTCTACATCTTTAGCAGTGAAATAGCAGTTGTGGTTTGCACATCTCAGACAGGAAAGAACTGTATTAAGCTCCTGAGTAAAAGTTTTTCCTAGTTGTGAAGAACTCAGTGTTCATTCACTTTGAAAACCTGGTTCAGCTGTTCAAAATCACATGTTGCAGAGCTACTATTAAAAATGGTGGCCATCCTGAGCTCACTCTGTCAGTTCCTTTCTCTGACATACCCCCATATAAACCGAAAACAACACTGCTTTTTGTAGACATATATAAAAATGACAGCCAAAGCTAAAGTACAATGAAAATAAGCAGGATTTACAAAAACATCACCCAGGCAAAGAGAATTTTCATGGGAAAACTGAAGCCTCAAAGTTGTGATACAAATCAACCCATCCTGTAATCAAAACAAGAAAGATGGACAAGAGATGAAGAAAAAAACCCAACAAACTAATTAAGAGGCAGAGTTTGTCTCCAGTACAAATAAAAGTTTCCTCTCTAAACTTCCACAAGGCTAAGCAGGATCATCACAACTAAGGATCTAGCCCATGCATGAGTTAAGGAAGAACAAAATTTCTGCTAGTTAAGATGCACTTTGAGCTGTTTCAAATAATTTTCATGCATCTGGAAAGGGCAGACATCCACCTCTCATGCAGACAAAGAATGGTATTAATATCCTGTGAATTACAAATCATCTGTATATACCGCATCTCTAACAATTAACTTTGCTTGGTGTGGTAAAGCCACATTTCAGGAGTGGAGTACTACCATAGCTAAAGCAACATTCAAAAGGCAGAGTATTTCTTTCCTTTTCCTATTTGCTGTGGTAGAATCAAAAGCATTAATAACAAAAAAAAAAGGCATGCTCTTGCAAGGTACTACACAGCATGGAGTGAGACAGATATACTGAGCACAGTTACTCAGCAAAACAAACAGAATATGCACAGCCAAATGCGTGCTTTGTTCTAACAAAGTGTTACACTTGTTCACTTTCTATTGCAGATGGAGTCATACTCATTCGCTTTCTCTTGCTTCCCTAAAAAAAAGCAGTTGAATGGAGAGTGATGTTGAAGTAGTCGGTCAAATGAGCAAAGCTAAAATATGAGGACAGTTCTGGTAGTTCAGCATAGCACAACCCCTAACTCTAGTTGTGACAAGTACCTTGCAGAGCAAGCACAACACTTAATGTTACCACGTTTACACTGCAGACTGCAATACATTGTCAGATCAGAACTAGCTTTAAACTTGCTTTCTGGGTGCTGAAAGCAACACTCACATGATGTTAGAGAGCCCTGGAATAATAACTTTTACCATAATTCTCTAAACAGACACAAGTCCAAGGCTTGCAGAATACAATCAAGAGGCTGCAAGTCTGTTCAGATGCCAACCAAGCAGGTCCTTTTTATAGAGAATTTATTAGCATGCTTAAGACATGCAGCTGACAAATATACTATTATTACCTTTACAGTAGCATTTAGAGAGGCCTCCAGCTGAGATAATGACTCCCAGCTGTGCTAAACACTATATGGGCATATATCAAAAGACAGACTCCATTCAGAAGAGCCCACAATGTATAATGTACTATGTATTGTGCATCTGTTCACCGAGTTCTGCTTGTCAGCAGTGTTGCACTCTAAACCCACTATTTTGCATCTGTGTCTTTGAGAAATTACTTGAGGATTTTATTTAAAAACACTGTCTTGCCAGTCTGATCCTATACTACATATGCCAGACTCCCAATAACTTATTTTGACGGTACATTAGTTATATAAAAGGGAAGCCTAAAGTATTTGTATTTTTAATAGCATTAAATACTGTTACAGTAACTCAAGTGCTAGTGAGCCTGTTCTGCTTTACACTGTCTTATGTCAGTCTTCTATAATAAACTCTGTGATGATGACTCATAAACATATAAAACATTTCCCTTGGTGTTCAGTATTTTATTAAATAGATGCTAATTATGTTTGAGCAGCACACTGCAAAAACCCAAATGGTCATCTATTATATTAAAGGTTCCATTGATTTCTATACTGCAGGGGGTTATGCTTCATATACTGAATAAGATTTGTTTCCACAGACAATGAGGGTGAATTATTGGTGAAAGCACTTTTGCAGGTTATAGGTAACACCACTGTGCTTGACCTTACTTGAAGATTACCCAGGCTGCGAATAATTGACCTTGCCACACCACAACACCCATAGCCTTTTCCTTTTAAAGCAAATATTGCTACGAGAAAAAAACAACTAATTTTACAGATGTACAGTAACAGCCATTATGCTCAACACAATTTACCAGGACTGAGTTGAAGAAAGGAGCTTGAAAATAACCCAGTATGAACAGCAGGTTGTCCTCTAAAAATACGTAGTTCATGGAGCACTCAGAAAAAAAAGCAAAAAAGCATCCATCTCATGCAGATGTATACAGTATAGGACCTTAAGATACACAACAGATAGAAATCAAGAGTAATGTTCTGGAGATTACAGTGTTCTGCCTTTAAAAATAAAATATTCAGACTATGTTCTTCATTAAGAAGAGATGTGACATTTCTAAGTCATGGGTAAACGTAACATGGTCAAAGGTAACATTCTGAAACCATGAAAATATTCAGTCACATAAAAAACATCAGTTCTTACAACACCAACCTTTATTACTCACAAATGTCACCTGGCTGCTTTTAAGAACTCAACTACTATTGACTGCTTCCTTGGAAGAATAAGTCCCTGCTGGAGCATCAGGTTACAGGCAAGAAAGATGTCCCATGAGGCAGGAGTGGTGGGAAGAGAGCACAGGCAATCACACTCTTCTCAGCATTAAAACCATTGAATCAACCTCCAAGAGAAGGCAGGAGTATGGAGAGAGGCCCAGCACTTATTCTGCACCACCTATGCCATTTGAAGTAAGAGGCTTCTCTTCCTGGACTTGCTCCAGAAAAGGTGATCAAAGTTTTTCCTCTTCCTCCTTTGATGTGAGTCTCCATCTGTCACTGTCACCTCAGCATCTTTCTGGCCTGTTATATCATCAATGCTAAAATGAGTCCATGGACCACACTTTGTAGGTCTTCAGCTTAGTACCTAGTGTAATTGATTCCTGCTTGAAAAGTGAGGTGATTTTGGCTCTACCTTCAGTAAACAAAATATTTCCAGTCAAAGGATTTGGAGTGAGCTTCTAAGGAGAAACAGAAGCATAAACGCTACAGAGCTCACTGTAAGGTGGGATCAGGAATCTGAAGACCCTGAATGAGGGTCCTCATTTTAGTGGAGACAAAGCTTCTTAGCTCAGACTGGGATAAGATAAGGTTAAATGAGAGTCAGAGAAAGGTGCAGGATGGCAGTTGGCAACTTCATTTAATGCTTGGGAGACTTAGACAAAGTTGGTGCTTTATTTGCACCCTGCATTTGCAGCCTGCAAATCTGATGAGTAATACATAGCAATAAAAATAGTTCACCACTGTCATTTTTTTGTCTCGTTGGACTAGCTGACTTCACAAGAATGACACTGCTTCAAAATATTTTAAAGTGGAAAAAAAAATCAAGCTGTTATTCTATTGGTTGCTCTGAAAGAACTGAGTCTCTGAGGATGAAGTCCACTACTACATAACAAATACTATTAAATCTTCTCCAGTGCCACCCATACATCTAAGCAGCCTCTCTCTGTATTGCTTATACATACTTATACATGCTACAAAACTCTCACTTATATCTACCTACCTGCTGCTTCCTTAGACTTCCTCCTCAAAAAATTCTCAACTAACCTCACGTTCACTGAGCTTTCTGCTTTTTTTCTCAAACTATACTTTCTACCTTGCCACTCCAACATCAATATTCTCTTAGTTTTCCGTCACAGACGCAATCTCAAATACTAACAAGAGCTCTCCTGCTTTTTCTTCATATTATATCGCTTCATGTCCTGTAGCTATCCTGCCACAAATTCCCGGCAGTTACAGCAGGGAAAAATTCTGTCCCACTAGAGAGAGGCCACTGTTGCTCAGCACTGCCTTGTAATAGCTTGTGTACTCACTGCAAAAGATGTAAGCAACATATGGCTACTGTGCCACTCTCACTTTTTGAAGTAAATGGAAGGCAAAAGCTCATGAGACTGTTTCATGACAGTTGATGCTTCAGGGTGATACAAGGGGGAATGGATTTAAGTGGAAAGACGGTAGATTTAGATAGGATATTATGAAGAAATTACTTACACTGTAACAGGTTGCCCAGGGAAGATGTGAATGTCCCATCCCTGGAAGTGTTCAAGGTCAGGTTGGATGGGGTTTTGAGCAATCTGATCTAGTGGGAGGGGTCCCGGCCAGTTCAGGGGGATTGGAACTACATGATCTTTAAGGTCGCTTGCAACCCAAACCATTCTATGATTATACATGTCAGTCACAACTGTACCAGGAACATTCATAAAGGCACCTTTGAAGATCCCATTAGCCAAGACACTGTCATATTCTCTCCTGCTTCAAGTTTTGTGGCAATTATTCCTGGTTTTACTGAGAGTCCCTGTAAAGTGTCCTACAGCAGTCTGCCAATACATAGATAAAACCATAAAAGCCCAAGTTGTGGAATGCCAGGTATACTTTATTCAGATTATTTCTTACACCTGGTCAAGCCTAGGTAGTTTCTGCATCCTTCAGATACACAGAGATGCTTCTTGTTGGAAGACCTACAATGGGCAGCATAGAGAGGCCAGTGGTCCCATAGCACGCCAACAGAGCACACCTGCATAAGGGAATGGAGATTGAGTGCCGCCCAAACCATGGGACAAAAAAATATGAGGTTAACGATGCCTCTTCTCATCACATCTGCACCACATAGATATGAATGATAGATAGGACTAGTCATAGATATGACTGTAAAAGGTAACAAATCATTTTTATGAGAAGTAAATGTTTCCCCGAGGAATCAGATTCCATATGTGATTCTGCCACAGCACTTCTACTGAGATCAAGCAAGTAACTTAAAATGGATCTTTTCCAAGAAGTCACTGAGATCTACAAAGTACCTAAATACCTTTGCCTGCAGTGGAGATTAGGTTTGTAAGGAACTTGAGGAAACTGTTTTAACTGTGTGTGTCTGTTTTCTAAGCAGTCACAAGAAAATTGTTGGATCTAATTGGCAGAAATGCTGAAAACTACAGACCCAACAATACAACAAACCAGCAGAAGTCAACACATGGCTGTAGAAACCGATGTCTGGAAATGCACCAGCATTTTAACACAGAGTGTTAAAAGCCCATGGGGCCTCTCCCACTGCTTATGAGTCAAATAAGCATGCAAAAGAGTAAGAGATAAATATCTGTAATTAGAAAATGCCTTTGGATAAAAGGAATCCAAGGTGTATGAAAACAGCACTGTGTGAACCTTCAGAAATGCAGATGCTCAGACCCAGATACAATCTGCAATTGACTTACATGATGTACCTGGGTATGCTGTGTCAAAAAGGAAGGGCTCCTCAGCTATTTATATCAAGAATGCCCACCTGGGACATGGGTGACGAGGAGGGATTGAAGTTGTTTGGACAGATTTATTTTAGACGCTGCAAGGGGATTGCACTCAAATAAAAATTATAGTTTTTCTTAACTAGCTTATTGAATCAACATTTGCTTCTCTCCATTTATCAGTACCACTGCCTGTAAAATACTATTTCTTTAGCTCACAGATATGTAATAATTTTAGAGCAATTTTTGTTATGTGCTAGATCCTTGCCTAAAAGGCATCTTTCATTCTGTTTCTGGATGTAGCACATGCAGTTTTAAATATATTTTAAACCATTCAACAAGAGCTTACATTTGTCTTAAGAGTGAACCACCCAAACCTGGATGGTACACAAATACAGTTCTCAAGACTGAGGCCTTTGGAAAAGACCAATTGGAACCTGCTCCTATTTCAGTTTTTTAAGAAATAATTTCCCTCCCAATCTATAACTTTTACCTACTTCAAAACTGAATCTGCAAAGGAGGGATATACAAAGAGCATACTGGAACTAGATTGCATACTTAAAATGAAGGCACCATGTGCATCAGAGGAAGGATGTGTGCATGCAATACATGTGAAGAAGAAAACCATTAGAACTTTTGAATTAAATAAAGGACTAATATTGTTTTCAGTTATTAATAGAAATAAGTAAAATTTGGAAGAAAAATCAGATTTGGGGAAAAAATCACATAAAAGAGAACATAAATGACATGCAGAATAAAAACAAGGCCTAGATAACAGTGAAACAGTAAGAATTAAACAAAACCAGATTCCAATTAGAGAAAAACACTCCCCAAGCAGTCACCAGCCTGGCCTTGAGACAGGCCTGCAGGACACCTGCACAACAGATGGAAGGGATGGAAAGGAGCACTCCCCACAGCTTATCTTGGTTACAGCCTTGAGCACTGAGGAAAAACACATTGAGTGATTGAAATCACTATACTAATATATTAATGAGCCACTAGCATACTAAAATTCACACCCATAGGCTAGGGCGACCCCTACTAAAAACAAGCCCCTTACTCTTGTGTTTCAGGAAACTGACCTTGCAGTGTGGAATACCACCCTGCTCCCTCTTTTGTGCAGAACTGGATATTAAAGCAGATATATCGACCCTATGTGTGAATTGGTGTCTTGCACATCACGTAACCAACCCTGCTTTGGGGACAGCAATATCTGCCTCTGAAGGTTAATAAACACTGATAATTTGTGAATGACATCTACTACCTCAGTGCTAACTACACAATGTTCTTACCTCTCACTTGACATGCTCCTTTTGGATTGCCAACTTTCCTATACATGCAGATTTTCTGTCCTGCTAGCTGGTTTTGATGGCTTGTCCCTCATGCTACAGCTTACAGTTTGTTATCTGAAGATCTCTGCAGTGACAGGTCCTTGGTAGGAAGGACACGATGGCTATGATGACATTTTGGTCTCCGGGAAATTGTGCTTCCTCACCTATAAAACAGAAAGATTTCAGCTCAGAGTGCTCTGTGGTTCTGCTTGCTGAGGTTAATAAGGCACTTAAGAGCATCTAAGAGAGCATACAGGTGCTCTGCATTCATCTTTTTAGTATTGCATACTTTGGTTTCTCATTTATATATCTCTACATAAATTACCTTTGTCATACAAAACTGACTTGAAGAGCAACTGCTCTTTCAATAAGATCAGTTGTATGAAAAGAATAAGCATTATTCAACAACTACATTCCTCCTACTGAAAAGCCAAGGAAGCTATTGAAAGCAGAAATAATCATATGCATCTTCCCTTTAAAACATCAAGAGTAAGCAGTTAAGAACTGTTCACAGGAAGACACAGTCCAAAATTTATGCTTTTAAAATGTTCTTAACAGTAAAACGAGCTTATTTTTTTTAACAAAAAATAAAGATCTCTTCTTTGGAGAGGTGCTTCATGGTGTATAATTCAACTTCTTTCTCAAAAAATGAAAAGCCAAACAAACAAAATTCTTCACTCTTCAAGCTAGTTGTAGATGACACAGAAAACAAGTCTTCACAGAATCCAAGAACCAAATCTGGACAAAATCCTCCACTCTCCAACAGCTGGAGACTTCATGCCCCACCTTTCAAACTCAGCTTTTTATCTGTGCTAGCAAAAATAAAAATGCTTGAATGCTGTCTTCTGCACCTCATAGCCCTCTCCACCTAAAAGCATTACCATGACAAAAAAAGTCCTTCGGATTCCTTCTACCTAGGAGTACAGGAAGAAAAACTTGTAAATTGGCAGTGACATCATCTGCTAGAAAGTGATACACACTTCATGAAACAGAAAGGGAAGCTAAATATACTCCCAATCACTCCAAAGCTCTTTCACTGAATCAGTGTGTGGCAGCAAGGATAGTAGGAAATGTAAATCCTTTCTCTATTTTAGAAAGAAAAGGATTGTGTAGCAAGCTAGAATCCATAGACCAAAATTACCATAAAGTATCACTGACATGTGTTCCCTGTGGTTTTGGGGGGAAAAAAAAAAAAAAAAAAAAAAGTATGAAACTGAAATAGAAAATAAATCAGGTGATGCTAGAGGCAGAAAGTGGATTAATAAGCATCACCAGCAATATGTGACTGGCTTACAAATCATTGGGTTGTATTAACTGACAGAACCAGAAGACAAGCCTTTTAATATTCTCTCTGAAGCTTCTCTACCCTCAGAACATAGCCACACCTGAATACATCACAACTTTCCCAGACCCTGCCCTGCTGAAGAAACTGAAAATTTAAACATGTGAAAGATAAAGGTCCCCCACATCTCTTTGAATCCTGCTAGGCCCTGACAAAAAGAGAAATGAAATAATTGTCTAGTTTTTCTACATTATTCCTCAGCTATAACTGCTATTTCCATTTCTTTACCGTGGTGCCCATGATGAGCAGATATTTGCAGACAAATGTGAAGGATCTTGTCTTGCCACAGATAACAGCTGATTGAATTACATTACTTTCAGGCTGATACCATTTTCTGTCCATGTGTCAAAGCATTGCATTGACCAACTAAATTAGGCATGAGCACCACACAACAAGAGAGAACTTCTCTAAAAAAGTTTTCACTTATGAAAATAAATCAAGTTGCCTCCACTCATGTAAATCTACCTTCAGCAAGAGCTACCACATGCTGAAAGGAGTGATATTGATCTAGCTCTGCAGAGAAGACAAGCCTGAAGAGTTCCATTTCTGTATTGAAGAGGAGAAAAAGTCTTAAATAGCTGTAAATGCAGAAGCCTACAGCCTTCCTCTTAGCTCCCAATAGTATGGTCCAACCTAACATGAGGAGTACATACACAGGAGAGCATGTGAGAGTAGTTTGGGTCAAAAGCAGTAAGCATCTGAACCATGCAAAGGCAATCAGTCTCCATGATTCCAGTTAACTATTAACCTGGACATTAGTTAAGAGATTTCCAGAACTTTGTGAACAAATCCAAGCACTGATTCAAGCAAGAGAGATCCTGAATACTGTTTTGCCTCCAAAGCACATGAAGCTTATTGTTTAATGAAATTTTGATGGAAAAACATAGCTGTATTGACAGCTCTTGTCACAATTCAGTGTCCTTTTTGGAGCACCTCATTGACAATGGAGCACAAGAAAATAAATGAAAGGTAATGTCCTGTTTCCATCCAATTCTGAAAAAAGCACTTGTAACGTACAAAGTGATGTCAACGCATGATTGCTAGTTTCCTTCTTAAACTTTTTGAAATTGACTACCCATTTTAATAATTCAAGATTTATGTAAATAATTGGTTCAGTATAACCTTGCACACAATTGTAAGCTCCAACAGAAAAATGAAATTAAAGCACTATTTAAAATACACACCTATGTAAAAGACACCCAAGAAACACAGAAAGTAATCTGAAATTCATATGTTTTTAAGCCAAGCTCTGCCTCTCCTTATGCTGAAACTGGAAGAAGAGTCATGTGAGCCTGGTTCTTTGCCAACACTAGTCAGCTCTTGAAGGAAAGCCTCTACATTCATACAGCTGTTTCCTGGAATATAACTCAGGAACCCTGGGATATAACCCACGAACCCTATACAACCTGCTACACTGCATCATGCACTACTCAGCACCTGATGGCTGCACAGTACTTCTGCAGGCCTTACTATGGTTATACGCAAGCAAGGATCCCTTTATTTCAATAACAGTTTTGTTATGAATACCAGCTTATGTTTGTTTACATAGTTTTAGAACTTCTAGTAATGAATATTCTCTGTCATTTTGTAACACTTTTTCAATAGCTCTAAAAAGGAAACGAAATAAATAATGATGAAACATTTCCAGACTACGCACTTTACTATTAGAAAGCTGTAGAAGTGAAGCCTCTCTGATCAATAATGAATAAAAGGCAACCCAATTACTGTCTCTTCTAACGAGTAACTTTCCCATCTGTGTAACTCTCTCTCTGCTCTGACATTAAAGAGGAGCTACTACTGCTGTTGTCTTTGGGGGTCCAGAAGAGGAAGAACCACTGAAAACCTTGTTGTTGTTTTTTTTTACTGGCACTCTCAGGGAGGAATTAACCACTAAGCCTGGGATTGGTAGAAGTAGGGGGGTTTTGTTGTTATTTTTTCTTTACACCTTTTGGATCTCAACAACAAAACCAACAGAAAACAAAACCTGTCCTAGAGGATGTAGCACTGCCTAAGCGCTCAGCAAGACAGTTCAAATAAGCAGTTTCCCACAGCTTGGAAAACACAGGTATGGTGTCCTTTGATTAGCTAACTTCTATGCTAATACAATAGTTTGCAGCAGGGCTTCTAAGGCAGTACAGTAGAGCTATTTAAGGTTAATAGTTAAACAAACCAAAAAGGAACACACACTGGTAAGCACCCTTCTGTATCCTACATTACGCAAGATAAAATCCACAGTACTGTTTCTTTACCTGAAAATAATTCCTGTTTTTTACAGTGCCAGTTGAATGACTCCATGACTGTATTGCCATTTCCCTGCTTTGCATGCACTTCTTTTTTGTGATCCCTTTCCAGAGTGGTCAAACGCATCACCCACGGGCTTACAACTCCCTTTCTCAAATCTCCTAATCTTGGCCAGCCGGGATACCCACTCAGCTGATTCTCAAACAATTATTCATCCCAGATCTCACAGCACCTCCTTTGAACTGCTCCTGCTGCATGCTGCCCCAGCCCAGGGACACCCAGGGGTGTCTCTAACAGTGGTTTTGAGAAGGAATGATGTGATAGCCCACTCTCCCATAGCAGTCAGAGGTAACTGAAGTTTTCACGTTGCTTCATGGTTTCATAAGATTTAACTATGCATTCTTCAGATGCATGAAAAACACAGCCTCATCATCGCTATGATAATTACATCAATCCCTCATTATGCAGGGAGGAGGAACTAGATGATCTTTAAGGTCCCTTCCAACCCAAACCATTCCATGATTTTATGATTTTTTTTCCCCACAATATACCTATCAGTTTAATATTTAATACTACTGTGTCCATGTAAATCTTAACTGTAACTTCAAGGTTACCTTTATTGAAAATGTTATGCCCTACAAGGAAATAACAGCCAGAGGCAGAACAACCCAAGGGAAAGTTTATCTGGAGATTCAAGAGGATGGCAAGTCATTTTTTCAACAAGGGTTTTTTTCTCTGGATTCTGGCTGAGCTCTGATTGTCACCAATACTGATTTTATTTTAAAAAGAAAAAAACCTTCCAAAGGTAGTTTCATAAACAATATACTTGACAACAACTGCATTCAAATTAAACAAGGCAACAACTATAGTTTTCCTGCTTTCCTGAACTTCTGGCCACTTCCTACTTCTTGCCACTTATCTTAATACTGCATTGTCTTGGTCCTCCTAAGTATTAGATACCTTCCTTTTGAAATTATTACCAGAAATCAGGTTCTAGCTGGCAGTGATTCCCTGAACTAAAACTCACAACCTAGTCAGTGGTTACTTTTTTTAAAGGATACCCCTGGACAATATGAAAACAAGGCCTGGAAACTCCATCTGGGAAGTGCTAGAGTAGCACAGGTTAATATGAAATATAAACTTGGCTTACCAATGTGTTTTTAAAATGCATACTGAAAATAGGCTCAGAATCTACTTCCAACATACAAAAACATTTAATTTTTTTATAGGAATTTCCTCTATTAATCCACCATCCTGAAGATTCCTAAACTATCTGAAATAATGCATGATCTACTGCATTCCCTTGCCTACAAAATTAACTGTATTAGTACCACTCTTGCTGAGAACCAATAGACTGTTGAACAGTCACCTGAAGAAGCTTTCTGCTTTGATGGCTGATCGCAGTGATTTTGTACATATTCTTGATATTCTGGAGCAGCAGCCTTAGTGAGGGGGTGGAGGACACTTGCAGGACAAGACCACCAAATGTCTCAAGAAAGAACGTTTTACAGGTGTTTAATATTTCTGTTATCCACTTAGCATGGAGTTGCAGCTCTTTTCATACTAAGTCAACTTAAGACATAGACAAAACTGTTGTAGATGCATAGAGTATGTGCATAGTCTTCTAAACAAGTTTGATAATGCCTTCCTTACCACAATGTGGATACCTTAAATTTTTACTAAAGGGTGGCTTTGAAAACCACCATAAAAGGGCTGAAAAAGGAGGTATCAGACCACATGAATTTCAGTATTTCAATGAGTCCCTTCCAAATTTGAAGAAACTACAGCCCATTTGACTGCATGTAGTTTTAACTACTACTGTTCTTACACTTGAGCTGGGATACCTCATTTGGAAGCTGACAGCTGGAGCTACTGGTTATAACAAATCCCACTTTTTAGTGGAGTGGGGTTTAGTGGAAACTTTTCTTTAAAAGATGTACCAATGAGTCTGGAAACATTGGGGTGACACAAGCAGTCTGATCAAAAGAAAAATGTACTCCAGGAAACAGATTTCAAAGCAGAAAAGGTGTCCTTTTGCAAGGAGGAGGAATATACATGACTTCCCAGCACACTCCCTGGCAACAGACACCTGGAGCTTCCATCAATAACAATAACGTGTCCCAAAGGAGGAAACATCTTGGCCAATATAACATCTTTCTTTGACAGTGGTAATACATAATTTTATTTGTTATGGTGACTATTCCTGCAGCGCTTATGTTGTAGGGAGCAGAAATAATTAAATTCCCCTCTTTCAAAAACTGCACCAGTTTTTGAGTAAGCACAAGAGTCTTTTGCAAGACAGACTAATTTAAAGAAGTTGGAAAATCCCAACATACAGTTTTGCCAAAAAAAGGGAGTATTTTGTTTTGTTGTTTTTTTTTTAAATATGAAAAACATTTCCATGTTCTGATCTTTTCCATTCAACCTCTTATTCAACTTAAAAAATGAGTAGGTAGATTCAGTATGTTCTTTGCCAGTGTATCTTGTTCCCAATCTGTACACAGTTCCTGTCCATCTTGAAGAAAGGTGGATTAGACAGGAAAGACAAAACCAAAACAAAAAAAAGCTTCCAATTTCAGTGCACCTTTAGACCTATTAACCAATTCTCTTTACCAGTAATAAAAATAAAACCCTCTCTTATCTGCTAAAGATGCACTTCCACTACCAGTTTCATTCTTATGTTCTCAAAGCAGGACCTTCCCTGCACCAGAAACAGTCGGCATTTTGTCTCTCAAAAGGGTCACATAACTTGGCATTAAAACTGCTGACTCTTCTATATGGTTCCAACCTCTGCTGTTTTAAGCCTCTGCACAATTATTAACTCCTTTTAACATAATTACCTTGATAAGCTACATACTAATCTTTGGGACAGTCATTAGTCATCAGTAATGATTTCTTGCTCAGTCCCTCTGTTTCTCAATTCAAAATAAGAGTTGCCATCCACCATATGTACTCATTTTCTATTATTTCAAAGCTTCTCCAAAGTCACCGGTTGGTAGATTCAGTAACAGGATTGGTCTACAAAAGAGATGCTTTTATATGCACAAGTAGCTAGTTAATATAAAAACATACATCAATAAATAATCTTTAAAATTACAAAGAAGGCTTCCAGGTTTTACAGGAGCCAGTAAACATCACTGTGCAAGGCTGGTGGCTTGCTTTATTTAGCATTTCAAGGACACCCAAAAAAATCCACCACAAAAACTCAAACCAAAACACCCCCTCACACACATACATATACATATGTATTTGTTCTTTGCCTTGTAAAAGATCCTTCCTTGTCCTATTTCCCTCTGCTCCTAAAGAGTAGTCAGTAAAATATATTTTCTGTATTGATTTACAAAAGCTATTTTTCCCCACTGGGTTCTTCAGTCACACACTGCATCCTGTAAAAAAAATGTTAGCCCAATTTACAAAATCTGTTTCTCTCTTTGGGGCTTTAAGATGTTGCTGTAGAAGTGATAAAAGGTGATCTCAGACTTCTATTGTTTCTGGGCCCCTTGCCACATGTTTATTTTCCCCATTTTCCACTCTCTTCCCATCTTTTTGGCAAAGGTGCCACACATGTCCATCACAGCTGATTCTGTGTAAGAGAAGATGTGTTGTCACCTATCAAATCAATAACCAAGGGCAGAAGGTAGCAATCCAACTGACATGTCTTGGCTGGGAATTAAATTAAGCCTGTACAACACAGACAAGATGGTATCACATGCAGCTCTAACACATAAGCAATGCCCTACAATTTACTCAGTCTGTATCCTGAGCTGTGCATGGTCCATCTCGCAAGAGGCAACATGTACCTGATGCCCCAAAGCTAATGCCACCTTCAGCAGCACGTCATCATGGTTTCCTTTGACCAAAATACATGTAGTTCCTTTGTTTCAGTCACAATATGGTTCACTGGAAAACAAAACACCCCAGTGCTTTCACATTCCCCCAATGCCCCAATGTTTTCACAATAAACCTTTTATTAAAAATATTTAAACTGCCTGTAAAAAGAACATGCTACATGAAAGTTCTTTGCCTTTTTTTTTTTTTTTTTTTCCCCAGAGGAAAAACACCACCCTTATTGAACATACTTTGCATTTGTGCATGTCATGTTAATTATGTATGTGGTTTTATCCATAACACTCATGTGTATCAGTGAGGATGTAAAACACAAAGAAAAAAAGGAGATAAAAATAACAAAAAATCCAAAAGATAACACAAGACAATTAGTCTCTTGTCAGTGTGTTTCAACTAAAAGTTTACTCAAAGCACATTCATTTTTTATCTGATTGATCTACCTCCACTGTAACCTCAGAGAAGAGAATAAATATGACTTAGTGTAAGTGTCTTTTTTCTTAATATCTGTTCTCATTTATATATTCTACTTCAAAGGAATGGAGTAGTTCATACAGAGTTCAAATGAATATGGTTTGATTTTTCAAAAAGTATCTTTTTCTTTGAGTGTTTCCACTTACTTCATCACTTCTGCATGAATTAAACATGAACTCACAATAAAAAAACAAAAGAGGTGGTAGAGGGATCAAAGGGACCTTCTAGTTGCCAGAGAAACCAAAACAGTAAATTATTTTGAAGTATGCCATACTCACACAATCTCCTAGGACAAGTGCACTTCAAGTGTATGAAGAAACCTTTCATTTGTGTGCTTCAGCAGCAGAACTGAAATGAACTGAGAATAAATTCATTATTATTGCTATGCTCCGATGGGTTAAAAATCGATGGATTAGTGGGTGACACTTCTGAAAGACTCTATGGCAGGTCATCCATGAGTTCGCACTGTCATTGTGCAAACTGAGTGGCTACAAGAGATTCAGATCCATGTTTTTCAGAGTGCTGTTAACCAGGAATGCATAATTTTCATCAGTCCAGAAGAACTATTTTAAGGAGTTTGGGTTCACAGATTGTGACTACAAAGTGCAGCTTTCACTGCACAAAAAAGCACATAGGACCGAATTTTTGTCTGGAATTCTCAGTTCCTCCATACTCCTCTCTGTTACCTGTGCAGATGCTCCAAAGATGCCACTTGTAATATTACCTTATGCAATATGGCACCTGTCATGTCTATTTACTCATTTCACAAAGACGACAGACAAAAAAACCATACAGTAGTATTTTCAGTCAATGCTCCCCTTGCTGGGGTCAGAAGGGGGAAAGGCTCTGTATCCATTACTGGGTCCCTGAGGAGTAAGAATTGCCTCATTTGTTAGTTATTCTGATTGTCTGATGAACAACAATAGTTTTGATTTAAATATGAGCAAAAGCAGCAAAGCACCATCAGTGCAGTATAATTTATTACGAGGCAAGTGACCGGGCAACCCCCTCATGTAAATGTCTTGCACTTCTCGTCAGGATGCTGAATATGAAGATACTGTTATGGCTCCTTACTTTCCATTTTCCAGATCAGTTGCACAGGCTATTGCCTTATTTGCTGTGGACAATGGACCGGGTTGCTCTGGGCGTGACTCAAAACCCCCTGGTGACCCACACATCCCACCATTCTGTAGATTTATTTAAGATACCTGCTGTGGTATCTGCCTCTACAGATGGGTCTCTGGCAGGGGCAGAAAGAGGGGTATGTCCCACTGCTCTGTCCCTGTGAACAGCCCTGGCTGTCAGGAAACAGTCTGGTTTCCCTCTCAGGTGCAGCCCCTATGTCCCTAGCACTATGTCCCCATGCTGCTGGGGCTGCATTGTGGCTGGGAGCTCCCTGCCCCTGAAGCACCGCACCTGAACCTATCAGGGATGCTGAAAGGAACAAAACCCGGAGAGGTGGAAACAAGCTGCAAGGAAAGAGGTCTTGCCCATGAACAAGGGCAAGCTCCTCTGAGTATGCCAGGCAAAGAATGAGGCATGGAGGAAAGACTGCATGCCCTGTTTGCCCGTACTTAGCTGCTGTGGGTCCAAACATCATATTATTAATGGCTGAATCATGTTGGCTTTTTTTAAAGCATAAAGGAATGGGTAACATGGTAATGCTCTTTAGATTATGTTTAAAGGAGGAGAAGAACCTAAGGCAAGCATTTCTGAAGTTCACCTTCATGTAGTCTGTGCAGTACCCTTGAAGGACTAAGCAGCACTGGCCCTTGCGTATTTATCATTCTGCTCTTGTCACAGCATTTGATTGTATGTTTTGGTTTTTTTTTCAGGAGGCAGAGATTAAAATGAACCAGAACTAATTGAAGGTATATTTAATAAAAGCATCATTATTGTAATGACTATACATACAACTGCTACACTAATGCTGAATAATGTTTAAGCTACTGAACAAGTCCATATTGTTTCACCTAATTGGATTCACCAATTACCAAATAATTAATTCTACTCTAATTTAGCTACACCATGTGGAAATGTGAAACACACTCATAAATTAATTAATGCACAAGTCAATAAAAGAGGCAAGTGTCTGGAACTTACTACTGCTTCTTCTGAAATCAGTCAAAGTATTATTACTTCCTCTGAGCCATACAAGGTTGGATTTGCTTCTTCAAGCATTTGGTCTAGTTATTACATTGTAATCATGTGCAATACAAGTCCAGCAGACATGGGCAAACACTAAGCAGCCAAAGCTGCTCTGGACTTTTTACTCAGTTTCAATTATGATGATGTCCCTTTTCACAGGTTCAAAACTCTCTTACATGCATTCTCAGAACTTTTCCCATATTACCACATGCCCTTCATGTAAATGTCTTGCACTTCTCGTTAGGATGCTGAATATGAAGATACTGTTATGGCTCCTTACTTTCCATTTTCCAGATCAGTTGCACAGCCTATTGCCTCATTTGCTGTGGACAATGTTTATAGAGCCAGGAAAGAAAACAGTCTAACAGATTCATTTTTAAAATTCAACTATTTTTGAAAAAAAATTTAAAAAACCCTCACACTACATATGCTCATTCCTGGAAATAACTTTGCAAGTAGCCTCCAGCCTAGAGCCACTCTGAGTTTTACCGAGATTGATGTAAATTCAGGAAGTTGTCTCTACATCCATTTATGTAGTCAGGACCATAATTATAAGTTAGGACGAGTGTGTTTTAGATTTCTTCCTTCATCCTTTTTACCCTACATACTTCACAACTGCAACAGGTAGCACTTGATCTAACGAATTACAGCAACTATTTGTCCCCATCACATTAATCACAGAATCACACAGTAACAGAATGTTAGAGATTGGAAGGGACCTCTGGAGATCATTAAGTCCAACCTCCCTGCCAGGGCAGGACCAACACAGAATCCAGGGCAGGTCACACAGAAAAGCATCTGAACGGGTCTTAAAAGTCTCTAGAGAAGGAGACTCCACAACCTCTCTAGGAAGCCTGATCCAGTGCTCTGTCACCCTCACAGTGAAGAAGTTTTTCCTCATGTTGAGGTGGAAATTCCTGTGTTGTAACTTGGTGCCGCTCCCCCTCATCCTATCACAGGGCACCACTGAAAAGAGACTGGCCCCTCCTTCTTGATACCCACCCTTCAGATACTTATAGACATTAATAAGATCCCCTCTCAGTCTTCTCTTCTCCAGATAAAACAGCCCCAGGTCTCTCAGCCTTTTCTCATAAGACAGGTGTTCCAGTTCCTTAATCATTCTCATAGCACTCCTGTTGGCCTCTCTCTAGTGTGTCCCTGTCCCTCTTGAACTGGGGAGCCCAGAACTGGATACAATACTCCCGGATGTGGTCTCACTAGGGCAGAGTAGAGGAGGAGGAGAACCTCCCTCGACCTGCTGGACACACTTTTCCTAATGCACCCCAGGACAGCATTGGACTTCATGGCCACAAGGGAATACTGCTGTCTCTTGGTTAACTTGTTGTCCACCAGGATTCCAAGGTCCTGCTCCATGGAGTTGCTTTCCAGTAGGTGAGCTCCTAATCTGTGCTGGTGCATGTTGTTGTTCCTTCCCAGGTGCAGGACTCTTCACTTATTCTTGTTGAACCTCATTAGGTTCCTCTTTGCCCAGCTCTCCAATCTGTCCAAATCTTGCTGAATGGCCTCACAGGACTGATCCCTAGGGGACTCCACTAGTTAACAGGTCTCCAGCTGGACTCTGCACCATTGATCACTACCCTCTGGGCTCTACCATTTAGCCGGTTCATAATAAATCTCACTGTCCATTCTTCTACCCCACACTTCCTGAGCTTGCTTACAAGGATGTTGTGGGAGACAGTGTCAAAAGCCTTGCTAAGGTCAAGGTAGACTACATCTACTGGTCTCCCTGCATCTACCAATTCTGTGTACAACCATGGCAAGTACAACCACAGAGACTTCTGTAGTCCTTCCAAAACCAACCAAATTAACAAATATATAGGAAAATAAGGGTAACAATATTAGTCTGCAAATAGGATGGGGTAAAAACTCTCCCATCTAGGCAAAGAAGTGGTCTGATTGGATCTTTAACTATTCCTAAGTATATGGAAAGTAACTGGCATTAGTCTTACATTCAGCATTTATGAATGATAATTTAATTTCTTCTTCATATGTCCTCCAGCTCATATCTAGACTTAAAAGCACAGCCCGGCCAATAACACCAGAGAGCTTCCCCTTGACTTCTTACGTACAAAAACTGTGCTCCACAGAGATTAGGGCTCAGCTCTTGGTTGTGCTGCTCTTTCTGGTCTATCTCAGAGGAAATGGCACCCACAACCTCATGTTTTTTCAAAGCAGGGGACTTGCCAGAGTGGGGAAGAGAGAATAGGAGAGGAAAAAGTTGCTAAGATGTAGGAGGTTCCCTGTGGCATGGTGGGGTATTTAGCTTATTACAAGGCCTAGGGTGCCCTGAGACAAGGTTCCCCTACAGGGCTTATTCCTCTCCATCTCTCCATTACCTTGAGTGTCAGCATTTAAATTTCAGATTTGTTTCTCATTCACTGCTTATGGGTGTTAAACCACTTAAGCAAGTATGCTTGCAAGATATTTGCCAGATCTTGAGCTATAGGAACCAAATACCCAGCAGGTCATACAAAGTGATCTGAAATATCACTTCTGGGTTCCACCAGGGAGACCAATAAGCGCAAAGCCATTGTGAAAATTTGAAAGGCCTGAAAATAACTAGAGAAAGCAGTATCTGGGCTGTGGCCTGCTTTTGTGGTGAAGCTACAAGCATGGCACAGCAGATGCTGAAGCAGTGGGGCAAACCATAAAGGACTCCTTGCCCAGATGCCCTGCAACGCTGGCAGAGAGTGCGAAAAGAAATTTTAACATGGCAAAGGGTGAAGCCAGATCTTGCTTCCTTCATTTTATCTAACCATATAAATGAAACAAGCTTTCAATCAAGTATTTGAACAAGCACTTTAGTTTCTCATTCTCTACGTCATCCTGTAAAAACATCTTTTTGGAGTCTCCAGGGTTAAAAAAAAATATTAAAAAATTACAAGAAAGCATTTGCTGGTGCTGAGTTTCTCCCTCCACAGCTTTTAAAGGAAATTCTAGAAAAGCTTCAAGTTATCTCAGAATCACAGAATCTTAGGAGCTGGAAGGGACCTTGAAAGATCATCTAGTCCAACCCCCTTGACAGAGCAGGATCATCTAGAGCACATCACACAGGAACGTGTCCAGGTGGGTTTTGAATGTCTCCAGCAAAGGAGACTCCACAACCTCTCTGGGCAGCCTGTTCCAATGCTCTGTCACTCTCACAGTAAAGAAGTTTTTTTCTGATGTTTATGTAGAACCTCCTATGTTCGCATTTGCACCTACTGCCCCTACCAAGAAGCCTTACGGATGACAGAAAAATGTCAGAATCCTACAAATTTCTCTCCTGACCTTCAAAGTTAACAAAAAGCCATTTAGCTCCCTTCAACATGGCTGACTTGCCTTAATTAAAAGATGAACTTAATGGAATGGAAGCCTGAAAAGTTAAAGCATGTTAGGAATTCCAGAGCTGAGATAATGCAGCAATCAGTGGTACGCAAGGAGTTAGAAAACAATTCCGATGTCAGTTATGAGTATGTACAAATGAAACAAATCTTTTCAAACTATTAAAAAACAAAACAAAAAACCAAGCAAAAAAAAAGCAAAAAATCAACAACAAAACCAAACCAAAACCCTCTAGCCCCAAAAATCTGACATGTGAGAACAGATATTTTCCAAAAGAAGTATAAAATCTACTAAGGTTTCTAGGTATCTATCTCCTTCTGTCAGCTTGATACTTCTTTTTCATTTCTAACATCATATCAGGCCTAAATCAAAAACAGACAAGCAGCATAATAGGTGGTAAAAAATATCTAGAAGGTGAGATAACTCCAAAGGAGTGGAGCTGGCTATGGTAAATAGTCGTTACATTGGCAAAAGGAAGTGATAATGGAAATAATCAACTCCAGCCTGGCCCAGACATCAGACAGAAAACCAGGGCACATCCAGCCTCTCTGACTGCCTTGGTGTGTATTGACAACACATAAAAGGAGGAGCATAAGGCAACAGATGATTTTAATTTTTTTTAATTATTATTATTTATTTATTACTGGCCATAGAAATTTTGAAACAATGGTTCTTCAATATCCCCTAAACACACAAGAGGGAATTAAAAGACTATCTCTGTTTTCTTAATAGAGTCTTAAGAGAGGCTGCAGTTGTCCTGGGTTTTACAAGCATTCATCCAAAGCCAAATATGTCCTAAAACATTTGTGATCTACATAGACAATACCAGAAAAAACCAAAGATCACTACACCCATCTTAGAGCAGAAAGAGTGAGACAATCAGTAGTTTCTCTGAAGTATCTGTAACGAGCAAAAACAGAACTGAGATTCCCCTCGCCGTTAATCACAAAACCATGCTTTCTCATAAAATTGTTTTAATGACATTATTGCTCTCATTTTTTCCCTGTGCTGTCCCCTCTGTAATATTAATTGTACTAATAAATAGTAGAAGTGTATTAACTTACAGTTTAATTAATTAAATGGATCTATAAAGAAATTACTCTACAAGGCAAATAATTATAATTGTCCTACAAAAGGAGTGGATTCACTCTATCTTACAGAACATTTCTCATCTGGCCCCACATATTTCCTAAACTCATGTCTTATTTCTTCCCAGTTGAGGTGATTTACAGCAGGGGTTTAGGATGGCTAACAAACATAATATATGGAGCCAGATTCTATTTTGAGGGAGAGAGGTAAAATGTCTCACACACAGGTCAGAGACAGGTAAAAGGGATTCAAGACTCCTCATCACTGTATCCATAATTCAAGTCAGTCTCTACAGAGCCCTATTAAAAGCCTGTAGAAATTGGTGGACATCTTTCAACTAGCCTCAATTTTTTTAACAGGTCAATGTCTATGGGAATAAAACATGGAAGACTAATTCAAAACTAAATTTTGCTCTCGCTGTCCCTGATAGCTAAAGGGACTTAATAACCAGTGCTTGATTATTGCAATTATTCATCATGTACGGGCATAAAGATCCAACATTGCTAAGATCTTGATACAGATCTGAATTAGCCCAGGCTCTCCAATGAGATGCCCATCTTCCTCAAATGCAGAAAGGTTATAAGCAATTCCTGTAATTTGAGAACGGCTTAGCACACACAGATAAACACACAGGCTGGTACTAGTTTGACAGCTTCCTCCATGGAAATATTGCCTCAGGTGTCTTGTATACTCAAGTGGTTGTTCCTTCTGGGTGTTCATGCCCACGTGTGTGGGGTTTAGATCTTATTAACACTATTCACAGTCATAAAGTAGTTATTGCAATGCAGAGGCACTGAGGTCAGAGGCTTGCATTTGGTTTAACAGACTTCATAATTATGAATGTGTTTTTTTTTTTAATAATGTGCCTCTAAATTTTGTTGTTGTTGCTGAGGAAAAGGAGTAATTTAATTTCCCTTAATGGCTGTGTTCAAATTACTCGTAATCCTCTCTCTTTCACCTCCTCTTTCACTTCTCCTCACCTGCACACACACACACACATACACACTCTTGCTCAAACTGGTCACGGATTTTGCTCAGTGCCTGTCCTGAGCAGACTGAAAGGATAAGCTCAGAATTATTTTGGGCAGAGAATAAGTTCCTCTTTTCAGTTAAATGATGCATGTGGGACTTCTTGTTAATGACGCTTAGTCAATGAAGTCCTAAATAAAATCAGCAGCATGTATTTTAATGAATTGCACACTAAGAAGTTTACCTTTGTTTAAAGGGAGTGACTGATTCCATACCAACTGAGTTACATATATTGGGCTGTGTATCATACCTTTACTGGTATAAATTATAAAAGTTTCATTAATTCCATAATATTCATAGATTTAATGTATAATACAGTATAAATAATTAAAGTGGGGAAGTAGCTTTATTTGTTGTAATTATTCAAATAACTGGAATCATGCTGATTTACATGAGGTGGTTCTCAACTTACTCTTTACATAAAAAGAGAAAAACAACTTTGTGAAGGCTAACAATTTAGTATACTTGGAAATAAAACTGATGATTTCTCCTGCCATATTTTAGATAATAAGAAGACACAAAAGCAAAGACTGTGCCACAGTATGATGATATGAAGGCACAAGCAGATACATTTGATGGCATCTTTTTCACTTTATAGCAAATAATACTGGGAAAAGCCTTCAGCAAACCTTAGGCACAGAAAATTTCATCTCCATGACTGAAGTTTGGCAAAGGTAAAATAGGAAAGAGATTTATAATCTCTGCCAAGTAATCTTAATGATAGATGCTTCTCTCACTCCACTAAGGCAGAAAGAAAATCTCTAGATACTTCATACTGAATAAGAAAGGAAAAAAAAAAAAAAAGCAACCTTCTACATGCAATTTGTTCATTTTAAAGGATAAAATTTCATTTATCTTTTCTATCTTATATGTGCCCTGTAGAATTATCCTTCAGAAATTGCATCTCACCAAGTACTCCTTCCAATAACATACTGTGAATTAAAATCACATGAAGGATGGCAGAACGGATTATTTTCTTTGTTAGTTTATCCATCTTACTAAGTCTATTGTGAAAGCTTATTACTAAAGAGAATTATTACTTGATACATAGATGTTAAATGACAGATTATTTTTCCTGTTCCACTGAAATCTTTTCCTATAATGTAATGTCTGCACTGGTTTCTGAACATTTTAAATAATCAAAGTAAAAATACCTTACTAGCTGGAGCAACCTAGAAAACATAATTTAGGAAGTTCTTGGAATGCATTGAAGATAACTTCGTCCTACAAATGGTAAAGAAACCAACAAGAAAAGGTGCTATGCTGAACCTGGTTCTGGCCAACAAGGATGTCCTGGTGGACAATGTGAAGCTTAATGGCAGCCTTGGCTGCAGTGACCATGAAATGGTGGAATTCAGGATTCGTAGATCAACAAGGAGGGTCTGTAGCAAGCTTGCTACCTTGGACTTTGGGAGAGCAGATTTCAACATCTTCAGGGATCTGCTTGGTAGGATATCATGGCATAAAA
Source organism: Chaetura pelagica (assembly GCF_000747805.2). NCBI lineage: Eukaryota > Metazoa > Chordata > Aves > Apodiformes > Apodidae > Chaetura > Chaetura pelagica. Next base: position 306,448 of record NW_009951797.1, on the reverse strand, counting down.
TCCCGATGGGAAAGGAGCCCGAGAACACTGGTCAAAATTCAAAGATTACCTCCTCCTAACCCAGGAATAATGCATCCAAAGAAAGAGGAAAACAGGCAAGAATGCCAGAGACCTGCATGGATGAACAAAGCTCCTGGACACTCTTAGACAAAAAAAAAAAAAAAAAAAGCATTCAGAGGGTGGAAGCAGTGACAGGTAGCCTGGGAGAAATACAAAGTTCTCCTAGAAGCCAGGGATCAGGTTAGGAAAGCTAAATCCTGGATAGAATTAAACCTGACCAGGGACATAAAGGGTAGTAAAAAGGGCTTCTATAGGTACATTAGTGATAAGAAGCAGAACAGTGAAAATGGGGGCCCTCTGCAGAAGAAAACAGGAGACCTTGTCATGCAGGATATGGAGAAGGCTGAGGTACTGAATAATTTTTTTGCCTCAGTCTTCACCACTAAGGGCTCTGACCACACAGTCCAGGTCACAGAAGACAGAGGCAGAGACTGGGAAAAGAAAGATCTGCCCACTTTAAGAGGTGAGCAGGTTCAAAACCATCTAAAGAACCTGAAAGTGTACAAGTCCATGGGATCTGACAAGATTCATCCTAAGGGAGATGGCAGATGAAGCTGCAACACCACTTTCCACCATATGTAAAAAGTCATGGCAGTCTGGTGAAGATTCCACTGACTGGAAAAGGGGAAACATAAGCCCCATTTTCAAAAATGGAAGGAAAGAAGACCCAGGGAACTACAGGGCAGTCAGTTTCATCTCTGCTCACAGCAAGATCATGGAGCAGATCCTCCTAAAGGCTCTGCTAAGGCACTTGGAAAACAAAAGGGTGACTGGTGTCAGTGAACCAAGGGCAAATCATGCCTGACAAATTTCGTGGCCTTTTATGATGTGGTCACAGTGTCAGTGGACAAGAGAAGAGCAAGTGATGCCATCTACTTCGATTTGTGGGATGCATTCAACACTGTCTGGCATGACATCCTGGTCTTAAAACTGGAAGGATATGGATTTGATGGATGGACCACTCGGTGAATAAGGAATAAAAAAACTCAAAGAGTGGTGATCAACGGCTTGATGTCCAGATGGAGACCAGTGATGAGTAGTGTTCCTGAGGGGTCAGTACTGGGACTGATGCTGTTTAACGTCTTTGTTAGTGACATGGACAGTGTGATCAAGTGCAAGTCTGCTAATGACACGAAGCTATGTGGTGTGGTTGACACAATGGAAGAAAGGGATGCCATCCAGAGGGACCTTGACAGGCTGGAGAGGTGGGCCCATGCCAGCCTCATAAAGTTTAACAAGGCCAAGTGCAAGGTCCTGCACTGGGGTTGAGGAAATCCCACGCACAAATACAGGTTGGGCAGAGAATGGATTGAGAGCAGCCTTGGGGAGAAGGACCTGGGGGTGTTGGTCAATGAAAAACTCACCATGAGCCAGCAATGTGCACTTACATCCCAGAAATCCAACTCCATCCTGGGTTGCCTCAAAAGAAGCGTGGCCAGCAGGTTGAGGGTGGTGATCCTGCCACTCTATTCCACACTCGTGAGACTCCACTTGGAGTATTGTGTCCAGTTCTGGACCTTCAACACAGGAAGGACATAGAGCTCTTGGAGCAAGTCCAGAGGAGGGCCACGAAGATGAGCCAAGGGCTGGAGCACCTCTCCTATGAAGATAGGCTGAGGGATTTGGGACTGTTCAGCCTGGAAAAGAGAAGGCTTTGGGGAAACCTTATACTTTGGGGAGACTTTGGGGAGGCCTTCCAGCATCTGAAGGGGGCCTACGGGAAAGCTGGGAAGGGATTTTTTACCAGGGTGTGCGGTGAAAGGTCAAGGGGGTAATGGTTTTAAACTGGAAGAGGGTAGATTTAGGTTAGAGATTAGGAAATAATTCTTTGCTGTTAGGGTGGCGAGATATTTGAATGGGTTGCCCAGGGAGGTTGTGGATGCCCCCTCCCTGGAGGTTTCAAAGCCAAGGTGGACAGGGCTTTGTGATGAAACAGAACATTAACCAAACTGACTTCAAATAGTTAACTGCTTGTAGGGTGTAAATCTCTCATCTGGACCTACTGCTAGGCAGTTGTAAAAGCCTTTTGTGTGAGCTTATCTGTAGTTTTAAGAAGAAATACAAGGGTCCTTGAAGAAGAAAGAAACTGCAACTAGGGATGCCTGCTGTAACCAATTCTACTTCGAAGTGAGCAGAGATAAATGAAGTGAGCAGAGATAAATGGGAGAAGAGACAGACTCAGCCAAACGTTCCTATGAGGAAGACTCAAGGATGAAGGAAACTTTCTGCTTACGAATGAAAGTTAAATATTTTTTGCATACATTTATTTGTCAAGGCCGCACCTGCACTCTGCCGGCTCAGACACTATGGGGAGATCTGTGACCCCCCCGTAGGAGGCTGAGTTAGACAGACAGCAAAATTGGCCAAAGATATTCCATTCCATATATCTACGTAAGCTCAAAGGAAGGTCAGAGATCACAGAAGACAACTTCCTTCCTTCTTCTTCTCCCCTTCTCTTCCGTCCATGGCCGGCGTCCGGGGAGGACTCTGTTCATCCATCACCGTCGACCCTTAGGCTCGAGATCTCCTGACCCCCATAACTCTCTGCTTTCTCCAGCAGCAGCTTTGGGATTCCTCAGGACTCTTCCCAGTTCAGGGAAGTGCTGTGGGAGTTGCTGGGGTGGGGGGAGGCGAGAGGTTTTTGCCCATTCCTGAATATATCTGTATATAATTGTATATATTTTCTTGTATCATTCATTAGTGTTTTAATTAAAGCTGTGTAGTTTAGTTTTCAATCCAGCCAAGTCTCTTTCTTTTTCTCTCTCTCCTTCCCTACCTGGGTGGGGGGGAGAGGGGATCGAGAGCATTGTTGTCAGACCTGAGTCAAACTGTGACAGAAGGTATTTCAGCTGTAAGTTCTAACATTATGAAATGAAGAGTGAAAATGTATGTATCAATTAGAACACAAAACTTTTTATTAGTTTTATTTTTCTTTTGATCTTTTATGCACACCACACTAAACGACACTTAAAAATTAATTAAGGATCTGATCATAAATAAGATATAATAATGATTTTGGATACAGTATATAATTTTCCTATTTCTTTGTGTTCAGAGGTGAAGATACTGATCTGCATATATTTGTATTTATCTGTAAGTGAATAAAAGTTCCAAAACAACCATTGGGACATCTTATATGTGTCAATTCAAACCTGTTCAGATACTCACTAAAATGCAGAGGTAAGCCATTTTTGTGCTGTATTTCCACTGTATTCAGAATGAATTTGATGATTGCATTACTAGTCTGAAGCCAGTTTCCCATACCATTTCCTCCCCTTGCAGTTTCCACCTCACCCAGTTAAACGCTGTGGATAAGCTATTTATATATTTACACGGAGTAATGTATCACTGAACATGAACATTTAAGGTTTTTTATGGCATTTTTTTTTCTTTTAAAAAAAGGTTTGTTCATTTAAACCAAAACCAGCTATGCTTTTTTAAGGTCATCTTCAAGCTACCCTGTATTTTATTTATTTTTGTTTGAGGTCTGTCTGTAGTCTAATTTTTCCCCCATATTTTCAAAGTTCATGCTCTGTGACTACAACTTATATCAATATCTAAACCTTATGGAATTAAGTGCTTTTGCAAATGTAACCTTTTGTGACAGAGTATCTACATCCACTCTTAAGTGGATTCAGTAAAACTAAAATAATCTTTAAAAAATTTGCAGCCAGATCCTTCTCACTTCCATTTAGTCACTAACTCCTTAACTGGCACCATAGGTTTCTATGAACAGTCTGGCTCATCTTGAATCAGAAACATTCCAGATGGCAAGTCAGTCATTGAGGAACTTAGGTTCCAGCTAGCAGAAAGCACTTACGCTGTTTTGCAAGAACTCATGGGATCCTCATTGCTTGAGTGCAGGAGGTATCCCACAAAATGAGGCAGTTCCCCACAGTGCAGAGACTTCTTTCAGCTAATGCACACATCCAAGAAATGTTCTTGCTGACTGCTTTTGGAGGTACACATCCTGCTATCTAAATTGTAGTGACTCCCCTTTTCACTGGTTGATGTCTATCGCCCCATACTTCCAAAGTTAATAAAGGAGTGGAAGCCCCTTTACCCAGAGTATTTCAATTTCTGAGTTGCCCTTTCTTGGGTAGAAACAGGCATAATCAGCTCTTCAACTGAAAGATATGGGGAGGAATAATCCCATGCACCAACGCAGGTTAGAGTTTGACCTACTGGAAAGCAGCTCTGCAGAGGAGGACCTGAGATTCCTGGTGGACAAAAAGTTAATGATCCAACAATGTGCCCCTTTGGTCAAGAAGACCAATGGCATCCTGGGATGCATTAAGAAGAGTGTGGCCAGCAGGTCAAGAGAATTTACTCCCACACCCTCCCACCCCCCGACTCTTCCCTAATGAGGTGACCTCTGAAGTACTGTGTCCATTTCTGGGCTTCCCAGTACAAGAAAGACAATAAACTACTGAAGTGAGTCCAGCAGTTGATTACAAGCATGATTAAGGGACTGGAGCATCCCTCTTTTCAGGAAAGACAGAGACACCTGGGTCTGTTTAGCTTGGAGAAGAGAAGACTAAGAGGGGATCTTATCAGTGCTTATAAATATCTAAAGGGTGGGTGTCAGGAGGGTGGGTTCAGTCTCTTCTCAGTGGTGCCCAGCAACAGGACAAGGGGGAATGCACACAAACTGGGGCACAGTTCCTCCTAAACATGAGGGAAAACTTCTTTGCTTTGGGGGTTACAAATCACTGGAACAGGCTGCTCAGAGAGGCTGTAGAGTCTCCTTCTCTGATTTTATCACATATCCCCAGTACTTTACTCCCCTTTAGTCTCCACCCTACCCACAATCGTTACTGAAGTGCTGCTAAACTAGACATAACAAAGAGCAAATACAGAGTATTGGCAAATTCTATCCTTAGAGAGTCACTTGTTACTTTTATTTATTTACTAAAACAAACAAATAAAAACACAAACAAACAAAAAACCCAAAAGAACCCACAAAAAAAAAACAACACACCAAAAAGAAGCATGAGAAAGCAAGGTCATCATCCTTCCTGACCAACCTGCTAGAGGGAGAAACTTCTGAGCAGCCAGTGTTCCATTTTACAACACTGAGCATCAGACACTACAGCAGCGTCTCCAGAAAGATGAAGCACTTCCATGCAAAAAAAAATGCAAGACAGTATGCTCTGCGCACACAAGTGCCTGTTGCCAACACCTCAGCAGCTCCCTGAGCTGCCTCTGAAAAACAAGGCTTTCTCCAGCCTCTGATCTTATCCCTGCCTGCACGAGTCTAATAAAAAGGACACACACTTGGTGTTCAAGCCTGTAAGTCTGTCACCTTGCCTGACCTTCAATGACTGATCCTCCTTTTCTAGCCTGAAAGATAAGCATAACATTTATAAGACCTGCCTGTGATTCAAGGGACACCTCCTGGCAAAAGGCAGCAACCCTGGTCTGAGTGTGGTCTCCTCCACAGCAGGGTACCCAAGATGCTGCCCCAAAAGGGCAAAAAGTGGAAAACTGAGTCATTACTGCTCCAAAGAGCACAAACTTTTTTCCACAACAGCCTTGCAGCCAGCTCCTGGCTTCAAAAGGAGAGAAGGCAAGGCACTCTCTCAGCAGCACTTCCTCCTGCAAGGTAACTAGAAGCAACAAGCTATTTCCTTCACCCAGGAGGCCTGTTGCAATTACAGAGTAAGAGAAGTGGAGGACAGGTAGACATCTGATTCTCTTTGCTCCTTATATAAGAAAAGTACTCATTCCAGACCATCACTGATAAATAAACAGTTACAAGGAAGGCAAGAAACTCAAAAGAACCCTTTGCTTTCTAGTTAATTACATTTTAGATTTCACTGCTGCTTACTCTTCCAGAAGAGCATCAGGCTGCTCTTGAGCAGCTGTGCTCCTCTGGGGCTCAGACAGGATTCAAGCCTTCTTCAGACCAATACCTGTAGCTACTTCTAACCCAATGAGGCATGAGTTGTTTTCAGATGTACAAATGAGTTTAATATGGGTCCCAGCAAGACTCTGAAATCATGGTTGACATGTCACACCTCCAGGCCCCCAAGCTACATTTTGTTATTGATCTGCTTATTGCTTCTGTTGAGTAAATACTGTCAATCCACCCATGTCAGAATCCAGCCTTTAGCATACAGCGGACACTGTTATTACTATCTAAGTGATAAATGGGACATGCATTTCATTCAGCACACTTGTGAAGCGGAAAATTTTCTTTTTTTTTTAAAGCACCAATACATAGGAAAGTGAACAAGTCCCTTCTTTTTTGTTTCTTGCTGCAAGAAGTAATCAGTTTTATCAAGTTCCAGGTAGAAATACCCATACAAAACAAAATGTTGTTATTGAACTTTGGCGTTTTGATTGAACTTCTTCAGAATAAATATTACAGGATTAAAAAAAGAGGAAAGTAAAGATCGTAAGAGCCCAATCCAAGACCTGCTGAAGTCTGTGAAAACCTCACAATGGACTTCAATGAATGTTTTTTATAAAAGTTTGGGAAAATCAAAATGTTCAGCCTAGCTTTGGGAGTCTGTATGTTGCTTGCCTGTCCAATCCATCATATATGGAGCACTGCAGCTTCTACCCCTCTCCCCTGCCTCCAAAGAGAGAGGGATAGGCTTACTCCTGCCTGGGGATACCAGCTGGTTCTGCCCTTCATGGGGCTAGGAGCTAGTTATCTTTTTCTCACTAGTCTGTATGGCGAGTACCTCCACCCTCTAAGCTCAGTCAATGACCAGCACTAACTGGTACACAAGGGGCTTATGTAGCAATGAATGTATCCACATGCCTGAAGACGAATGCAGAACGAGATTACAAGCCTTGTTGAAGTCACTTCATGAGGACAGGCCGAGGAGGGTTTTTTTATTTTTTAGTTGTTATTTCTCTAGTGGCCCAGCAGATCCTACATTTCCAGTGCAGGTTTCTGATCTTATTAAATAGGCTGTATGAGGCATTCCTTTGCTGTCTTGAAGCAGATAATGGCTAAGACGTAAGAGGAGACAAAGCCTGGTTACATGTGAGGGAGGTTCTGTCTGTTATAGTCAGAGCATGTTTACATTCAACCCATACTTGGTTTGCTGCTTTAAATAATTCTTAAAAACATAGAGCAGATCCAGAGGAGCAGATCACCTCAAGTATTTTTTGCGTTTTCCAAAGGCAATGAAGATGAGAGAATGATTGTACTTCCATCACATTTTTCCTTATTCACTAAATAGTAGTTTTCTGCTGGAAGAGAAGTAATTTTCCAAGTTAATAATGGAAAGAGCCTGTTTTCATCTGCATCATCTGCATCTTTTTTGGATTAATTCTTTATCAGCCATATAAAACAAGGCTGATTTCACTATTACAATGTGCACCTGATCAGCCAGGGGTTTCACTGAGACATGGACTATTAAGCCCTCTTGAGACTAAGGAGCAGGTGAGACTCTCAGCTGCTCTGAGTGTTGTTGTCTTATCACAAATTATCTTCTTATCGATAGGAATATTCTAGGGAAATAGTGTGTAAGAGCTAGAGGTGTGGACAAGTTTGCAAGTACTTACTGAATTCATTATGACAGACAATCCATTGCTCTCTTAAAGAAAGAAATACACAGTATATCTCTTTTTAATCTCCCAAACATCATGTCCTATGCTTAATGGGATAATAAATGAAAAAAAAACAAACCAAATAAACACAACAGAAAATTCACCCTTGGTGAGAGGAATGTCGACCTTGATCTATTGGAATTGAAAAGAACCCTCTAAATCAGTAAGTGGTGAATCAGACTTAATTTCATAGGTGCTACAAGTTGCCTCTACAAAGTCTCTGTTTGGCTTGCTATGGTCCTTCACAGTACAGGGGCTGTTACCCTAAGGTTTCAGAAACCATGCAGGAGAATTCGGTAATATCCCTACAAAAAATTTAATCTAGAAAATGAGAGGTGACCCCATGTTCTTACTCAAATTCCTAAGAGCACATTATCATAAAATTAAAAGCTGGAGGATGGAAGAATTTATTTCCAGTTTATTTCCCACCATGTTATGAGTTGATTCATGTAAAGAAGTATTAATGCATGAGAAGGTACTTGGACATTTTCAATATGGCAATTCCAAAACATTACTAATGGATATACTTTAAAAAAGGTAAGGAAATTTTTCGAGAGAATAACATTTTAAATAATTCTTTCCCCTCTTCCCTTGCTTTTTAAAATATAGCTCCTTCTTCCATTGCTTAATAACAAAAATTAAATACCAGCCTAACAGACTTTAAACTCTTGGGTTTTACTTTTTTGCTGAGATAATAATTTCCCTTTAACAGTATCATACTGAGACTGACAAAACCCATTAGTTTTTCTATCATTAAGGAGGGAAAGGTCCTTAATAATGACATTAAAGGTCTTGTGTCAGCCAGGGCTACCACTCACAACAAAATAAGAGCCCATGTTTCTGCCCAGTGCTGGGCTCAGCGTGAAGAGATCTTCTCTGTGGAAGGAAAGGTAGTTGTGATCTGACCTTTCTGCTATGGTGCTCTCAAAAGTCACATGATAGGAACAGCTAGTCTACTACTGACTAAAAGCTGGGATCATTAGGGTTAAATATGCTTGATCCCAGGATGTAGAAGCTATGCTGGTTGCAACAGCTGGAAAGCTTATTCCATACCAGTTCATTCATGCCTTTTTCTTGCAAGATGGAACTGTGTAATATCCTCAGTTATGGTCAGTCTGCTCTTGTGGGAAAATGCTGCATGTAGCTTTGCTGTCCAGCCTGGATTTGCAATTGCTCTCTGGCACCTCAGTAATCCCCAGCAGCTCTTTACAGGAACAGCAGATGGGGAAACTGCCTCAAGACATTCCTTAGAGAAGCAAAGGATCTTCTCAGAGGGAAGTGGACTGAAGCGGCTCTTTGCTGGGAGAAATGTTTTGAGAAAAATAATTATGGGAGTGAGAAAGTCCATTAGATCTAAGAAAGAAAATTAACACATCAGTTTGGGAACGATTACCTTTAGGGAATGATTAGAGCAAACTAAAGGGAAAGGGAGGGCTGGATCCTAACTTTGTGCTTTCAAGGTTTGTTTCTCATACACTCAGAGAATAGTTTGGTCCACAAAAACAAGAAAATAGGTCTCTGTCATAAATTGCCTCAGAAACACTGAAACAATACAGCATTGCATAATGCAGGAACTAGTATATCTCTTTATCTCACTCACAATTCAAAGTTACAGATTTCACACAGCATATTTAAAAATATATATATTTGTCATCTGTGATCTATTAAGCCTTTTATCTACAGAAAGCTAATGACAATTGTTGAAAATTATGCCAGGTACCAGCTACATCCAGAACTACAGACAGCAAGGATTATACCCTAAAGTGCATTCATGTATCTAGCACATGCTGTTTGGATTAGACAGCACAACGGCAAGAATTTACTGAGACATCATGGTACCATGATTGCATAATTTTCTAAGACACAGTCAGTGAGGGCACTAAAGGAATACCTTTCACAGTTTTTCTTAAAGCAGGGTTGGACCTTGAAACATTACAATACAATACAATAGAAAACCATTTTGTTTATGAAATGAAATGCCATGGGGGTCTCAGTGGCCAGAAAAAATCCAAAATAGACTTGAAGACAGGGGGATTTGCGTGAAGGAAAGTAAACACAAGGGGCAGCAGAGCAGGCAAGCAACAGATACTGTACCACAAAGCTGGAAACAAGATACACATGTAACAAGGCTGGGGGAAATGGGCTTTTGCCTGCCAATTTATTATTATTATTAATATAAGATTATTAATCTTATTATGTTTCAAGGAGGGCTTGATACTCCACAGCCATTTGACACATAGGGACAATGTGCTAAGTCCTAGCCAAAATGTCAGCAAAAGCATCATAGATGTAGGCTGCATCTGTTCTGTGTGGCACACTCGGTCATCAGTATTTCAGACACATCTCTGTGGGGTATGAAGTACTAAGTTGGTCCTAAAGTAATTTAAAAAATCTAATCTGTCAAATTTTATTATTCCATTATGAATTATAATATATTTTAATAATGCATCCAACCAGCCTCTACGTCTGGCACTTTCTCAGTTGCATTAGCAAAAGGCAATACAAAAATGTCAGCTTTGAGTATGGAATTCCTTCACTGGTTGTCCACTGTGAGGTTTCATCTGTTAGGGTACATATCTTTCCTCAAATGCAACATTTCCACTTCACTTGCTCTTCTTTATTTAGACTGACTGAATTGCTTTTAATCTCTGTGTTTGCTGTGATCCTGTGAAATATGATCACATAAGGATGAAAAAGAAGTTGGTCTTCTCTGTTTTACAGTAAGAGGAAGGGCTGCAAGAAATCTTTTCCATTGGATGGTACATAACAAGGATGGAAGATCTGCCACCCACTCTTTACTGCTTGGTGTTTTGTGTCTTCCTGCTGCTTTGGAAGGATGGATAGGTAAACAGCAAGCTCTGCAACAGCAGATGGGCTCTTGAACAGTCTGAGACTTCTCTTGTCTGCTTGCTCTATTGCCCCTGAAGGAACTAGAGGATTGTAGGCCAGTCTGGCATCTGCTGGTGTCTCCCAAGAGATTAATACTGTTGAGGAAATAACATAGATCTCCAACAAATTTATTACTCAGTTTATCCACTTCTACTGTTCATCTGGATATTGTAATAATATTACTTCTGTGTTACCTTATTCCTAGAAATAGTACTTTCTTTCTTTGCCCTAGCTGCAATTCTATTTCCATAATATTTTTCTTATAATTTAGGCAATCTGAACACGTGTATGCCTTTTTGTAGTAAAAAATACCATCAAACTGTGCAGGCATTTATAAAGCAGGATATACAGAACTTCCAGTCTCACAGACTTACCTTACAGGCTCACAATGCAGCTTCACCATCTGTCGCAGTCTGAACCCAGTTTTGGGTTGAAGCCGTTTTATCTCAGGGCACAATCGCCCTTTTTGTTTATCAGGATTTTCTGACACTATTTATACGTATCTTCAGGATAGCCTTTGAATTATTTCGGTGAGTCCGTCCCTGATGTTCTATATATCCACTGGATGTATAACTGATTGATAAGCTCCTCTCGGAAGCACGCACGAGCGTGCACACAGGTTATGTGTTTAAAATACCACTTTACTGAAAAAGTTTACAAAGTGTGTTTGGGGAAAACTGGATACGTAAATGTACCTGGTCGGTTAAGAGAAAAGAAAGACTATTATAGTTTGGGGTAGAGAGAGCTCGAAGTCTTTCCCTGTGAGTAAGGGGCCAATCACACACCCGGGGGAGAACACTTTAGAGACGAAAGGTTTGAACGGTGATGTGCTCACGTCCTCCTGGAGCCATGAGGGGGAATGAGGCGAGTTGTGGCCGCGATGGCAGGTACAGCACAGGGGCAGCACCAGCGGCAGGGACAGCAGGGGCTGCAGCTGCTTCCTCCGTCCTTCTGGCGCCTCGGGCTGGCAGCTGAGCTGCCGTGTGCCTGGGCACAGGGACCGCTCTTTTCGGAGTCTGGGCACTCACCGCTGTCGCCCTTCAGAGCTTATTTCTTTTTCTTCTTTCTCAACCATCTCAGGAGCGCTGGAGAGGCGAGGAGTCTGACGCTGTTTTCCTCACTGGACCCGGGTCTGGTGGCAAAGTCACGGCCTGTGGTGGTCCCTCAGCTCGGCTCCTTTTATTTGGTTTTCCTCCTCCTCTCTCTTTTGTGTTCCTTTCTTCTCCCTCCTTTGTACCAGCAGCAGCGGGCAATGAGCGCGGTAACGACCCACAAACGATCATCTTTATGGGCCTCGCATTCCTTGTTTTGCAGCCTCAGGCCGCCCTGCCAGGCTTCAGCGCAGCTCGGGATGAAGTCCCAGCCGCGGCCCCTGCCCCGCAGTATTGCCACCGTTTCTCCTTTATTTTTTATTTTAATTTTATTTATTCTGTTACGTCTCTCTATTACAGCCAATTGCAGTTAGAGACACAGATTTTTGGAGGCCAGTTCTCCACATCATCTGACTCACAAATACAGCTTTGACATCCATCAATCACACAGATCTTAGTGCAGCCCAGGTAATTTTACTACGACAATAATGGTAGGCACAGAGAGCATACACAGAGTTCATATTTGCTTCCAGTACTAACTTGCACAGAATATTTCCATGGATATCAGTAGATATTTTCCGTTTGTTTTGTTGGGTTTTTTTTCCAATTCCCATGAGTCTAGAAAACAGTAAATATGTAAAAAAAATGAAGTGGCAAGCTTGGGCCACATTTCAGGCATGACCTCATTACTTGGAGAAAGCCTTCCATCCAGATGGCGTTTGCTGTTCTTGACACAGGGGCAGACACATTTCACACAGATATCCAGGGCTTTTTAAGACACCATGGGTAGAACAGTCAGACCAAGCACTCACTACTTTGGCAGGATGGCATAGTCGAAATGAATGCTCCACATACCAGTTCCCCCACCTTTCTAAAAATACTGTGTTAAGACATCTAGAGGTTTTCAAAAGGAATAGAAAAAGATCACAATTATTTGATTTGCAAACAAGTACACACAAGGGCTTACAAAAAATACTGGTGGATCCTCACTAAGATTTGAACAGGGAACTTTACTGGCATAATTCAAGTCCTTTGTTTTTATGGTATGAAATATAGGCACTTTTTACTTTTCAGATATTATTATCAATATTTAAATAGAAATTAATGGGAGAAGTGAGAAGAATCCTAACTTTTAAATAAATGACATCCAAGATTTTTGTCATGGCATCAGTGGAAGAAATTGCCACCTGCAAAACATTTTGATCTTATCTCATTTCAGTAAGTTGTTTCTGACCAGAATTTGAGTACAGACTGAGTTCTCAACTCACCATGTACCAAGAGAACAGTGGGTAATCTGACCATAAATATGTACCAGCTGAAATGGGTCTATATTAAATTATGTAGTACTCCTCATGCACACCAGCTGTCCTTTAACCTCTGTCCCCAGTGGATGTGGTGTTTCATAATGTTTGAAAGAAAACAAGAAAGATCAATACTCAAAAAAGTGAACAAATGTCTTTACTGTTTCAGTTATCCAAATTTTTATCTCTTATTCCTCTTCCCCCCAAAAAAGCAGAAAGTGTAAAAGACAGTTACCTAAGTTATAACATTATAAAATAAACCTAAAAATCTTAGTTTCATAAAAGGCATAGACTGTAGGAGTGTAGAATCAGGCCATGTGTATAAAATTGTAATAAAAGCAGATGAAATTTATTGACCATCAAACCCAGGAGAAGAAACTGCCTGTGTAAAGACAGCATTGTGTTGTCCACTCCACATGGTACAGCCCACAAATGTGTTTTTTAAGAGTACTTTAAAGAATATTGGTATATTTCAACTTGTTTTTAATTTGCACTAAAATTCAGTCAAGAAGCCATTATAGCCACAAGAGGTACTAGAACAACCTAATAATAGAATCATAGAATCATAGCAGTTGGAAGGGACCTCTGAAGATCATGAAGTCCCATCTCCCTGCTGCAGCAGGAACACCTAGGGCAGATCACAAAGGAATGCAACCAGGTGAGTCTTTAATGTCTCCAAAGAAGGAGACTCCACAACCTCTCTGGGCAGCCTGTTCCAGTGCTCTGTCACCCACACAGTAAGGAAGATTTTCCTCATGTTGAGGTGGAACTTCCTGTGTTGTGGCTTGATGCCGTTTCCCCTTGTTTTATCACAGGGCACCACTGAAAAAAGACTGGCCCATTGTTGACATCCACCCTTCGGATATAGACATTAATAAGGTCCCCTCTTCTCTTCTTTAGTCTTCTCAAGACTAAACAGCCCCATAGCCTTTCCTCATATGACAGATGCTCTAGTCCCTCTCTGTTGGACTCTTTCCAGTATATCCCTGTCCCTCTCAAACTGGGGACGCCAGAACTGGACACAATACTCCAGGTGTGGTCTTACAACGGCAGAGTGGAGGTGGAGGAGAACCTCCCTTGACCTGCTGGACACACTCTTCTTAATACATCCCAAGATGGCTCTCTTGGACACAAGGGCACATTGCTGTCCCTTGGATAACTTTTTGTCCACCAGGACCCCAAGGTTCTTTTCCATGGTGCTGCTTCCTAGCAGGTGTTTTTTCTCCCCCAGTGCAGGACTCTACACTTCTTCTTGCTGAACTTTATTATGTTCATCTTTGCCCAGCTCTCCAGTCTGTCCAAATCTCTCTGAATGGCTGCAAAGCCTTCACGTAAATCAGCCAATGCTTCCAGCTTCGTATCATCAGCAAACTTGCTGAGGACACACTCCATCTCCTCAACCAGGTGGCTGATGAAGATGTTGAAATACAATGGCCCCATACTGACCCCAGGGGAACACCACTAGTTACAGGTCTCCACCTGGATTCTGCACCATTGATTACAACCCTCTGGGCTCCATTGTTTAGCCAGTTATCTATCCATTTCATACAAATATAAAAAATAAAAACATTAATAGCTGATCTCTAGATTGACATTCAAAGATATTGGTATGATGAAGCAAGGAAAATGGATAGATTAATGTGTATTTTTTCTTCCTTGATTTTTCTAAGCTAGTTGTCTAAATATATACCAAAAAACCCACTGAATACCTAAGGAAGTAGTTCTGATTTGACATGTGAAATATCCTTTACTTCTTTTGGCCTGTACATCTAAAATATCTTAGTTCAGTAGGAAACAAACTTGCCAGAAAATTTAGAGAATGGATTTACAATGGTTATAGCACAGAAACCTGAGTCAACCCTAATTTTGATCCAGGATAAAATCATCACCATCTTCACAAGGAAGCAGAGCTGAGGAAAACTATTTCACAGACAGAAAGTTTATCAAAATCCAGAGGTTTGGAGAATATGAAAGCATGACTTGTGAGAATTGAACAGATCACATATTGGCTGACAATTAATTAAATAGTTTGAAAAAAGGGAAAGGGATTTTAGAAAACTTTAAATGGATTTTTGTCTTTAGAAGGCTACAATGTTTTATAGCTACATTTAAAGGGAACATTTCAACCTATTATTCCAAAACAGTCTCAATTTGAAATCTATCTCCAGTTTTAAAGCACATAAAATTAGACTCAAATAATGAAGAAGAAAAAGGATTCAGCTTGTTTGAATGCATGTAAGTATCAGTCCCCAATAAAAATACTATTTTCTAGTCCATCCAGATTATTTTGTTTTGTTTTACATCTGAGCTATAATACCAATGTCCTTTGGGCTTTCATGTATTTTTGGGTGATATTCTTAAAAACATTATTTTTTGCCTTCTGGATTTATTCTCTGCTTAAAAAGTATTACTAAATGATGGAACAACCTTCTTTCTTGTTAGACAATGCATTACATAAAAGCAAAATTATGGATAAATTGACACTGAAAATAGGTATCACTGATGACAAGTACCTGAACATTAAAAAATAATAATAAGAAAAATAAAATTAAATGTAAAATCTCAGTTTAAATTATTACTTTCAAGGTATGGTACTTCAGATAGAATAATTGCTTTTGTTTTTATCGTGATCCATTATTAGTATAACCTAGCCTAACATATATACCCAGTAAGCCTTCTGCAGTAGAAAAGCTTTTATTGTTGCTTTTATCATTTTTCCTCCTACAAACAGAGTTCACATGCATAAAAACTTACTGAGGCAATTCTAATTTTCCTAGGAATACCAGAAGTTTTGTTTCATTAAGTCTATGTAAAGCGTTTAACTGAACAGCTGAAGAACAATATATTTGTGTGCATTAAAGTTATCTCTGATTCTGCCATTTATTTTTCTGTTTTTAAAATGTGGATAAGGTTACTGACATTTCACACAAAAATAAATAAATGACGTCCCCACCCTGCTCTTGCCCAAACTCAAAGCATTTTAAACGATGACTTATGTTCCTTTCTTCCAATTTTACTGCAAACTGACATGTAGAATTACATGCTCTCTGAATGTAAACATGTCAGTTTCCCTCATTACATTTTATTTAAAAAAATGTATTTAGAATCTGCATTTAAAAATACTTGTTTCACCCAAGGTTTTTGAGCTTTTACACATAAAGCATCTAAACCAGTGCATCTTTGTCAACATACAAAAATTCCCCAGGGTATATGAGCTAATGATTCACACTGCCATGCTTCCTCAAAAAAAAAAATCAATTCCTGTAGTTTCTTTTTCTACTCTGTAGCTCACAAAAAGAGTTGTTTCTTGCATAATGTTCTGTTCTGAAAGCTATAAACTATAGAAAATATAAAGCATAAAAGTATATTTTGAAATTCATAACAGAAATCTCCACAAGAGTTTTCATAACCCCTTATTATTCTTCTACCACTGGGAATCCAGCCTTGGCAGGTCAGCTGACCATAGAGACCAGAGAAAACGTGTCAAAAATTTTAATTGAAAAATTGTCATTTTACAGTACACCTGACCATCAGGATGTCATCAAAGAACCAAGCAGATATTGAATCCATGCTCCACCAAAGATACATATCTAATATATTTAATGTGTCTATCTCTTTTAGAAGGCAGATGGCTCTTGCCTTAGGAAGAAAATACAAAGAATTACAGTGAGAGGGGATGGAAAAACTTTTAAGATGTCCTTAAGTTTTCATTGGAAAAGAAAATCTAGTTTAGACTTGGAAAAACCTTCTCTATGGTAACCGGACTGTTATATGTGATGCAGAAGTGGTCTCCATTCCTCAAAAACCTCGAAATTTTTATCTTCATGACAGGCTGCCCTGTGCATCTTTGAAAACATTAACTGTTTATTCAAAGCATAAAAGAAAGGAAAAAGACAATTATATCAGAGCACCAGGCTTGAGAAAGGTTAGAAGAAAATGACACAGAGGTTAGGCAAGCATGTTATCAACATGAAGTGAGTTTGGAAGGAAAGTCACAAAATAAGCTATTTTTTTTTCAGTTTGGGAAATATCTAGGAGCAGCAGAGCTCTGTCTGCACACACGTGTACTCCAACATATAGGTGGAAGATGCTGTGTGTGGCTAGATGATGCCAAAGACATTACACAAAATGCAAGTCACCAGCAAAACTCTTCCCCAGCTGATGACCAGACCATACAGTAAAAATTACTATTTTTTTAAACACATTTTGGACAAAGAAGGAAGCAGAAGACACTCTAATGCTGATCTCTTACAGAGCAACAAAGTAAGGCTTGTTACAAACTCTGGACAGAGAGTGGGAAGCAGCAGCTGCCAGACAGAAGGGTCAGGGCTACTCTTTCCAGGGAGCCTAGGACCCCTGCTCTGTTGCCCCTCTCAGAGCATTATTTTTTTTTAAGGCAAAGATAAAAACTAAACAATAGCTAGGGTTTTATACAGCATACGATGCGAACTCCAGTGTTTTCAAAGGGGGAGATTCCCATTGAGGTTTTGAACCAGAAAAGGCATACATTTTGAATTTTAGTCACTGGAGATATTCAGAAAACCACACAAGCAAAGGGTTATTAAGCTTTTTCTTGGTTTACAGTAACCAACGTCACTTTGAAATATTTTGTTATATGTGACATTATAACTGGTAATTTTTCTTCAGATGAAAACATTTGTTTTCTAGCAATTGTACTTTTACAACACCTAATGCTTGAAAAAAAAACCACTGATAGGATTTTTTGCTCATTTGATAACACTGATCAAAGCTCTTTCATATCTGGAGTCACTCAAAATAGTTCAGTGTTTACAATAATGTGCTGAAGCTTTTCAAGTCCATCTGATGAAATATTATTAATAATTCATAAAAATATAATAAATCATTTACATTTCTGCAGAAGGATTTATGACACTATCTTGCCCAAATCTCTTCTCTTTCAAGGTGCTATTTGTCATACACAAACACTGCTTGCAGAGCTGAAGTGGAAAACATGATTCTTCCAGTCAGACCTTAGGAGGTGCCAGAGCTCCCTGATGACAGGATCATTTTTGTAGGGTAAATTCTGCAAAACAGCAAAACTTCTTGTGGCATATTTCCTGAAGTTAAAAACCTTAACAAAGACTGAAAGCTAAGTAACAGAAATACATGGGAATAAAATGGTCTTTTAACTATGAATGGAAGGCATAGGCAGAGAATATAAACTGAGCACCAGTAGCAATTAGAAATTGATTCCCTTTTGAAAACACTACAATTTGGTATGAAGATTTTATTACTTCCTATCAAAAACTCAGAACTGGCACCATTCTTTTCAATGTGTTAGACAGAGCAGTGGTTTACTGCTGAAGAGGTTTTCATCCACTATTAATATAAAAGAATCTAGACTGACTCTTAAAAAACTGTATCTTTATTGTATAACACCCCTTTTTGTGAGAAACAACAGCTAGTCTACAGAAGCCCTGAGGAACTACAGGTCTAAGTGCCTTCACGTGGGGTTGTGGCTCTCCCCTTTGAAAGCAAGAACCTCAAGAATTTTATATTCCGTTTTCTATTAAACATGGACCATAGAAAATAAGGGATTGCAGTCAATCAATACTTTATTCTTCCCACCCTCTTAGTATTTTAAATCAATCCCCAGCACTGCCATACTGGTGACTACTTTGACTTTGACCCAGCCCTGAATCTTGTGAGCACAATATAGATTCCCATTAAGTCAACAGCATCTGCTTAACTGCCTGCAGCATTTGAGCCAATTACTTCACTGTGAAAGGGGAGAGACAACTGCCACGGCTGTTAAACTGAAACAGAAATACTGAAATTTTCTCGTCAGTCCTTCTCAGATGGGATTCAGCAAAATATGACCTTATTTCAAATCACTGTTCTTTTCAAGGTGTTAGCCAGAGTTCAGTTGACATTATTACTATTCTGCAAGACCATGCTTTCTTTAAAATAATGCTTGTTATTTCATGTTCACTTTTGTAACTCATATTCTTCAATCTCAATTTGTTTCTAAAACCTTTCTCTCCAGCTGTGGGAAAAATTAATGTTGTCTTGTGTTCTGCCAGGACACAGTGGCTATTTTCCACCAGTAACCTCGTAGCAAATTGGGTATTCCTGACTTCCCTACAGAAGTGACAGCAAAGAGTATACTGAAAGTCCACTGGCTTCTCCAGACTCTCAATTTGAAGGCTGAAGGTCTTCATTGGGGATGGTCTGAACTAAAAACTGAAGAAATTTTTCTTCACTTCGTTCTCATATTAAGTAACCTTGTCTGACCCTTTGGTGCCATGTCTTTCCTCTGTGAGTATGCTACAGGAGCTTAACCAGCTTCATAAAAAGCGTTGAGCACTGGATGACAACTCTGACAGATAAGAGGAATGAAGTGCTGAAAATTTCAACAAATCTTCAGGATCCGCAGTAACAATAAATGTTCAGCATATTGTCATCTTGCCTGTCATTACTAGAAATAAATTTCTACATGAAACCATCAGAACCTGGAGAGCTAGAATATTGCTGCAGGTGTCAGATGTCCTTTTTTTCAAAAGCCCTCTCATGCCCCAATTGTTAAGGATCAGGGGAGTTCTCAGTTCTGCACATAAGGTATGATTTCTTTTTGTGCACAATATGAGAATTCAATTACTGTGGGACCTACTCAAAGAAGAGAACACAAAAGCTTCAGCTCAAATTCAAGTGGTGTTCAAGATGGATAATACACATCAGCCAATAACATCTGCACATCCAAAATACTGCACTATCCAACAGAGCAATCAAGCTCTTCTGCACAAACTCAGCAGAGTTCCAGTATCCTGGCTAAAAGGTCAGATGTTAAACTCAGGAAAACTTAGAAACCATCAGAAACCTGGTTTGAGCCAGGATTAAGCCAATTTTCCTTTTACTGATTGTTTTTTTTTCCTTGAGTAAGTTTTCTTTTAACTAGCATCAGTGCGTTCCAGGTAAAACTGATAAGAGTAGAATGTTTCTCTAACTGCTGGGGATTCAAGGTTGCACCTTGCTGCTGGCTCAGGCACTACGGGGAGATCTGTGACACACACCCCCCCCCCCATAGGAGGCTGAGTTAGACAGACAGCAAAACTGGCCAGAGATATTCCATTCCATATATCTACATAAGCTCAGAGGAAGGTCAGAGATCACAGAAGACACTTCATTTCATTCTTCTTCTTCCCTTCTCTTCCGTCCATCTGGTGTCCAGGGAGGACTCCATCCATCCATCACTGTTGACCCCCAGGCTCATGCTCTCCTGACCCTCATCACTCTGTGCTTTCTCCGGCAGCAGCTCTGGGATTTTTTGGGACTGTTCGCAGCTAAGGAGAGTGCTGTGGGAGTTGCTGGGGGGGGGGCGGGGACACGGCAAGAGGTTTTTGCAAATATCTGAACATATTTGTATATAATTGTGTATATTTTCTTTTATAATTCATGCTTAATTAAAGCTGTGTAGTTTAGTTTTCAATCCAGCCAAGTCTCTTTTTCTCTCTCTCCTTCCCTACCTGGAAGTGATTTGCCTCTTACCACTGATGTACTGTAGAAGTCCTTCTTAGTACCCTTTATGTCCCTGATCAGATTCAATTCTATCTGGGCTTTAGCTTTCCTAACCTGATCCCTGGCTGTTCAGACAACTTCTTTGTATTCCTCCCAGGATACCTATCCTTGCTTCCACTTTCTGTAGGCTTCTTTTTTGTGTCTGAGTTTGTCCAGCAGGTCCTTGTTGACTCATGCAGCCTCCTGATGTTTTTGTCTGATTCCTCTTTCGTGGGGTGCATTGCTCCTGATCGTGTAGGTAGTAATCCTTGAGTACTAACTGGCTTTCTTGGGCTCCTTTCCTCCAGGTCTTTTTTTTTTTTCTTTTTTTTTTTTCCCCCTACCAAGCAGATGAAGAGGTCAAAATCTGCTCTCCTGAAGTCCCAGGCAGTGAGCTTGCTATGTCCCCTCCTCACTGCCCTAAGGATCTTGAACTCCACCACTGCGCAGTCACTGCAGCCAAGGCTGCCCTTGAAATTGACATTCCTCAGCAGCCTCTCCTTATTGGTGAGAACAAGGTTCAGCACAGCACATCTTCTTGTTGGCTCCTCTATCACTTGGAGAAGGAAGTTATCAACATCTTCCAGGAACCTTCAGGATTTCTTACACCCTGGCTGTGTTGTCCCTCCAACAGAAACTGGAGTGGCTGAAGTCCCTCAGGAAGAATAGGGTTTGTGAACATGAGGCTACTCTTACCTGTCTATAAAGGGCCTCATCCACTCAGTCTGGCCAGATGGCCTGTAGTAGACCCCCAATATAAAGTGCAGCAGCATTTGTTCTCTGTCCTTCAGCATGCATGATGTGTCACCAGGCAGAGGCTGACCTGTATCACTGCGGGCACACACTGAGGAAGCGCCTGGTGAGTTACTGCGGGACTTCTTCCAGACTTCTGAAAGGCAGTCCCGCATCAGCTCCGTATTTTCTTCTTCTGTTTTTTGCCAACAAGCTTTGTCAGCAACCAGTCAAGGAAGTAGGACTCAGTGATTGCTCCACATACACTCAAACCTGCAGTGTACAAGGTGAGGACAAGAACAGGGAGACTTGTGCCAGGAGAGGTTTGCAGAAGCTTAGCCCAGAGCCTAAGAAAGAAATCCCAGCCCTTCCAACCAGATCTGGGACAGAAGTCTTGCTCCAAGCAGCTGCATAGAGGTTCCAGCACAGAAGCTGTGTCCACCAGGCAGATCTGCAAGGCGTGACCAAGCAGCAGCCACATCCTGGTCCCTGTCTGTAGGTGTGGGCTTTGGAGACCCTGAGGCTGCCACTGATGGGTGCTGCTGTACTCTTTCCAGCACTGCTCCATCTGCAGTGAAAGCAGGGCCACCATCACCTGCTGGGAGATGGGCTGCAACTGCAGTTTCCATTTCTCCTGTGCTATAGAAGTGAATGCATCACTTGTTCCTTCCTTAGTATGGGTACCTCCTCTCCCCTCCATGTTGTCATCAGGAAAGGACCCAGCACTTCTCACCTCACCCATCCCTTTCCCCTTCCTTCCAGGTCCCTCTACTTGGAGCAAGGCCCAGAGCAGGCAGTGGTGGTGGCCCCAGAGCAAAGCCCTATCTTCATCATTTGCCTGAACCTGGTGGGGGACAGAAAGTCCTACAGCACCATGGTGTGCACAGAGTGGCCATCAATCCATCTGCTTCTGTAGGCCCTGGCAACTGCTCCTGTGCTGCTCTTGTGCTGCTGAGGGCATCCACAGAGGCTGCTCCTACTTCAGGAATGGCATAGCCAGCTAGGAGTGCAACAGCTGTGCTGGTCTGGGAGCTGGTAAAGAGGCAGAGCACCTGGGTGCCCCTAGTTGGGGATGAGGGCCAGGCAAGGCCTGGCAGCAGATGCTCAGGGTGCACTTGGCAGAGCCTCTCTGCTCCAGGAGTTCTGGGGGCACTGCTCTGGCCTTTCCTGCCCCAGGCCATGCCCTGGATCTTCCTGCTTCACCTTACAGCCTCCAGTGCCAGCCTGGAGCTCCATGAGCCTGTCACTGCTAGCCAGTCAGGATCGGTGCCTTCTCACAGCGCTCCAGCACCTGAAACCAGCAGCCCCAGTACTAGCAGTCAGGTAGCATCAGGGCAGCCTCACAGATCTCCAGCACTTGAGACCAGCAACCCCACCACTTATAGTCCGGTAGCATTGGGTTGACCAACACCTCTCCAAAGCTTGAGAGGAGACTTTGCTGCAACCCACCTGGGTCTGACCACATGCTCTGGCTTGCAGTGTTTGGCTCAGAAACCCTACAGCCAGCTCAGTAAAAACTGTGAGAGCAGCCACCAACTGCTGAAAGCCACACCCAAGCTAGGCAGTAATAGGGCCATTACATAGTTCCCTTGCACCTAAGACCAGAAGCCCCACCACCACCAGCCAGCTGCCATTTGGGTTCTCCTGTGGCTCTTCACCACTTCAACGCAGCCTCTGCTCCAGGCCCTCTGGGCCCATGTGGGTGTGAGACCACTTAAAGCATCAAGGCCAACAATCTACAACCCACCTAAATGAAAATGCAGGACCAGCCATGCACCTTTTCCCCACTTCCCTAACACTATCACAATAAAGTTGGCCATTCATCTCTGCACTGGGAGATGTCACACTTCATTTGTCATCTCCCTCCTCCTGTTCTTCCTTTCTTCTCCAGGGGCACTGGTAGGGGCTGGGTCCAGAGAGTTGTCTTCTTCCCAGGGGTTGCCATCTCATATCATTAAAGGTATAGATTCTGAACAGACACACTTTTTGGACAGTGGGAGTAGCCCATATATTACCAATTCAGACATATATAGGATATGAGACTTGTAGTGTCATCATCCTCTTACTTACCTGCTGTAGAGATATTTAGTGAAGTAATTGTTGGAAATGTTTTTAGTCTCTCCTGTTTGAAAAATGCCACTATTGTTTCATGGGGCATTGGAGTGTAAGGGGAGGTTTGGGGAGCACGGCACGCTATGGTCAAGGGAAATGTACCATTAAGAAATTATATTAATTATAAATTGCCTCTAAGAGGCATATGCTTCCATAGCAGAGATGGAATAACAAGGCTGTTCCTTCCAAAGCTCCTAGTGGATAGGCTTATTAAATTCAGGTGTTATCTCTTTATGAGAATATTTCTATCCAGTAATTTAATTTTAATTGAATAAACTACTTAAATTTTGGTGGAAGTCAACTAACATCATAAGGGCTCACATTAAAGAACATACATGTATGGTATCACAGTTTTAAGACAGGGTTTGTTGCAAAAGTAGACTCTGGCTAATTGTTTATGCTATGCAGCATTATTGACATGATGCTGTGATACTTTTGTTTGACTCAGCAACAGATGGCTCTGTATATTCACTTGGAGCATTATATGCTATCTAAATTCCCAGTATGCCTGCCTATTTTTCAGTTGTGACAGAGACCTGGGGTGTCTTTTCCAAAGGTGCCAAACCAATTTGGAAATCAAGGAGTTCAAAAGACAGTCAGGTAAATGAGCTCTCAGAATGACCCATGGGCCTATTCAAATCCAGTTTACAGAAGGGTGCTGGCATCCCCAGGCCCAGCTGGCTGCTTAGTATAGCTGTTTGGTTCTGCAAATTAGGTCCTGGGTATAATTCAATACCTTGCAATAAGAGCAAGAGAGATAAGGTTGGTTTTCTAGCTGAAAAGCTGATAGTGACATTCATAAAAATAAAACAGGCATTTGTTTCTTAGAGAACGTGTCTTGGAATATATTTCTGAGTGTTGTCAGAGAGACAAGAAGGCTGCTGATGCATGCCATTAATCATTGTAACACCAGAAAGGACAGAATTTTGTTGTCAGAGAGACAAGAAGGCTGCTGATGCAATGATTTATCTGCCATTAATCATTGTAAACACTAGAAAGGACAGAATTAATTTTTTTTTAAATAAAAATAAAATATTGTATTGTTTGAGAGTGTTTTCTGTATTCTACTCTATGCTTTTGGGAGTTGTTTTAAGAATTCCCTTAGTTGTGGGTGATAATACTAGAAAATGTATAGAAAATCTTCATCACTTGTAAAAAGAGCCCATCTTGGTGCTTTGAGATTTTTCAAACAGTAAACAGAAAAATATGTATTTCATGGCAAGTATGGCCTGGCAACAAACCTGATTTTTCCCAATTCATGGCTTTAGAATAAAAGTAGAACTGGATGCAAAGTTCTGTACTTACACTTGTACACACACACACAGCAGACCTGGAGGAAGAAATTCGCTGTCCCTGGCATGACAGTAGCAAAATTTTGAGAAGGTTTTTACAGGAGCTGAAATTTCAGTTCCTTGCACTTAAGGGATTCTGGGAAGCCCCTTGAGTGTCATGGTGCTGCTGCAGACTGTGAGTGAGCAGGATAGGGAACTTTAAGCCTTTCCTCTCTGTCCAAGCCACTGGGCAACAAAGCTGAGTGGTTGAAGAACCAGGTATTTTATGACAAATAAACAGAGGCCCACAGTAAATTGACACTGCTGTTGCTTATGTTATAGCTTAGTAATATCTACGCTATTGATGACAAAAAAAGGACACACAAAACAGTGCAGTCTCCATGTCCACTTTCCCCATTCAACAACTACCCCAGAATTCATATCAGGGTCTTTTCTTTCTGCATTGAGGTTTCTTTTTTGCCATACAAATTCAGGCTGCTGCCATCGTCCTCTGTGACATGATTCTCAAAAAATCAGCAAGCACTCTATCATGATTCAATATAGAAGAAATTAATACTTTGTAGCTGCAAGTTCTCTTTGTAAAACTATCAGCTGTCCAGTCTCTCACAAATCAACGAACGGCTGACTTGCACATCAGCTCTTGCAAGCAATATCAAAATAGACCCTGCCACGACATAACAATGCTGTATACATTCTATGGAGCTCTTATGTTTACATTGATAGGGTCAGAGTGCATATATAACTACATATGGATCATATTCCTGACCTTATTATTCTTCAAAGATTGTGGTTTTTTCTGCAAATTTGTCTGCTATAAACAAGATAAACCTTGGAACCCTCACTTTTTCATTTTCTTACTGTAAATGTTATGTCAGAATCACATTTCCACAAGGACTGCTGTTGTGAAACACAGGAACAGCTACCATGAGAGTACAGTATTTGTACAACATTTTAACTAGGAATTGGTGGATTGACCTATGCAATTGAGGGATGCCAGTATGAGCAATAACTAAAAGTACCTGCTACAGCAGCTACGGCAGGTACCACAGAATAGTAGCTCATCTTTAGTTAAAATACCACTGTATATGGACCAAATAAATAAATGAAATATTCCTGCTTGTTTTCTGGTGATGCTGGTAAGAGCTATTACAAGATAATTGATTGTGAATTATTTAAAAAACCTGAAAGTTGTGATGAAGATTAAATAGAAGATTAAGATAAAAACCAGACAGCTGTAGTTGCAAACATGGAAAAACAGAACCACTAATTCAACATACCTGTGAGAATACTCAGTGCAGTGGTTGTTCTCTAGAGAAAATGTTGCAAATCATATACAAATTAGTATGAATATTTATCAAATGTTTTAATTACAATTATGAAACTGTTAGATTATGTTATTTAAAAAAAAAAAGAAAAAAAAAAAGAAAGAAGACAACAACCATTAAGTGGGAACAGTGTAACAGAACAAAATCTCAGTTGGAACCCACATCAGCAGCCAGACAAAAATAAGTGTGAGCATCCCATAGCCTTAATTCAACAACACTCAGAAAGCCTGCACATAGCAAAGGGTGTATGTTGCTCTAAAACTGAATTCTTTAATGCTCAAACTCAAAAAACAATACAGGAAAGCCACTGAACCAAAAAAGCATATGCAATGAGTCAAATTATCATAATTACAGATTAACTGCTTTCAGACTTTCACTTTCTTTTGTCAAATCCAAATAAGCTATCATAGGGCAAACAGCTTTTGTTCTTAAGGAGCTCAACATTAAATGAGATACAATGAGATTTAAATCAGACCAAAAAACACCTTGCTCCTTGATGCTACAATGTGCTGAACTCTTTCTTCTAGTCAGCTGGAATAGAAAAGAACCACCTTCTTGTACAGTATGACCCTCCTGGTTAACATTTTTGGCAACATACCTCCCTTCCAGAGGAAGGACATTAACAAACCACATTTGCTTGCAGTATTAATGCGACCCTATGCAGTTATTAAATAAAGCCAGAAAGAAAACTGAACATGGGTTACAATTTCTGAGGCCCAGAAAAATCCCATAAAATAAATAATTGAACAGAAGCCATTTAGGGTGAATGAATTCTGTTTGTGCATGTTTCCATGTATTTAGGCAGTGGAAAAACTTCAGAACTGGGGCTATGTGTTTAGTGCCAATCCTTTAACTTAAGAAACTGTATTCACTGTCAAATTTCGATGAAAACCCAATCTAAAGACAGCATTTGCTCCTAACATTATGACAGTTCCCACTTGTCAAGTATACTACAAACACAAGTGCTACAGAGGACACAGAAAATGCATATGTAAAGTTTTCACTGTAGACAGATATGAAGCATAATTAATAATTTGAAAAACAGTTAACATTATAAATTATATCAAGTAATACAAATAGAAAACCTTATATTGATATAAATAACAAATGAACAAGTTAGTCTACAGTATAACATATTAGGCAATACAGCACTATTCAATTTTGCTAACATGGGGCCAGAAGAAATCTTCACTTAATGGTGAATACAGGATACACACAGCATCAACCCATTGGATTTAATGGAAGTTGCAAATTCTTGGTGCTTCCAACACAGGCTCAGCTCTGTGTTATGATCTTAGTTGTGGGGGGAATTATTTTATGTTCTTTCCTATTACTTTAAACAGAAGAATTTCCTGATGAGTTCAGGCTGATGGGCAGTCTGTTTGCAAATGTCTCCTGCCTAAATTATAGACTCAGAAGTCATGATTATTCAGCTTCTACAGTTCTGACTAAAAAGTAGCTATGCTGCAAGGTAAAAATAAATTTGTAGACAACCACCTGCTGCATTTGCCTTTTATTTCATCTCAGATGCAAAAAAAAATATTGGTGCCATTATTAAAGTGAGCCTCTGTGTGAAAAAGATACTTAAAATGAGAAACTGCATCAGAAATTAAAATGTAGGAAGTTTCCCATGTGCAATTTCATTTCATTTCCTCTCCAACTGCTACAGATAACCTACTATTGTGTTGTGTTTATTTTCTTTATAGCTCAGAATAAATACAGTTCCAGATTCTTAAACAGAATTCACAGATCATTTAAGGCCAAATTTGCAATAAGTCCCAACATCTTTAATTTGCTTCCTTCTTTCTTTGGGTTCTGTAAAGCTTTTAATTTTGCAACTATTGTCCTTTAGATTGTATTGCAACCTATGCATTTAATTTGCAATTCGATTATTGTGCTGCTTTTACCATGACCACAAATACTGAAGTCCTGGCTGATAAACTTGGCTTTCACGAGACTGGACAGCTAATATCTGACAAAAAAATTCACTTTCCTCTATAGTAGTTAATATGTTCAGTCTTAAAACCTAAGAGGCTACAGCAACAGACTACCAATTTATAACATACATCTGATGTGAATTTTTAGCAACAGGAGGAGTATCCAGGTTCCTGAGCTTTGGAACAGGATTTTAGCCAGCATGCCATACCTACAGAGTTACAGTCACATATCTTTGCAGCAAAATCCACATTTGCCAGAAAAGTCCCACCACAGTCCAGGGGACAACTCATATATTTTAAATGGAAATAGGTACCTGTAACAGCTCATAAAGTTAGCATCTCTTCTACCAAGAAGGAAAGATGGAATAACATGTTAACAAAACAGCTTTTCTTATTAAGTCAGAACAAAACAGCAGTTTGCAAAGAACTAACACCACTGGCATTTAGCAAAATGCTAAACATGTATTAGAATATTTGCTTCATTATAATTTATTTTATTTCCTTTTATTCCTAACTTAATCTTGGTGACTTCCTCATAATAGCTAGATAAGGAACAAAACATTTCTGTTTATGAGGCTGAACTTTATGTGGCTTTTCGCTCCATCGTTATGAAATTAAAACAAGGGGGTGAATGCTGTGGGCAAACTTGAAAAATGTATTTATTTCCCCTGGGAAAATATGTCAGCAGAAGAGTGAATAACTATTTGCACACATATTAGAAATCCTTAATATGGCTTGCAATTCCAGAGATTTAAAAAAACTGCCTCTGGTGTTCATGGAACACTTGAATCGGATCATATATATATATGTTTATATGCCTATTATTTCTCTTCCCTAATGGCAACAATAAAACTACATGTAGGAAGGAAATCAACTTTTTAAAAATTATTAAAGGGCTGTTCACTATTCTTCTATAGAATTTTAAAGGAAATTGCTATATGAAGAAAAGATGATGCAACCCTTTCCTGAATTTGAAAATCCTACATAGGTAACAAGGGATTTTTCTCTGGCAAAGCTGTTATCCATCAGCCCTGCAGAAGGAAGAACAAGGAGACTAAGACTGTGATTTAATCAGGTCCCAAATTTATTTACTCGATAAATGCATGAAACAAGCTAGCAATAAATCATCTGTTACTAGCTACTCTTCATCTTCCAGTGGCTCAAATGATCAGCCAAACAGAAAAGGACTCTAAACCCCTCAAAAGGCACGTTACAAAGCTGGCAGTAGAGAAGGCAGTTCTGCTCTCACCTCATGCAAAGGAACAACCCTTTCTTCCTCAGCATAGCAGCCTCCTGCTCCAAAGAGGGGAATAAAGGAGCACTTGGGTGCAGAGGGCACTGCAAGCACATCCCCTCTCTCCCAGGTGGCCTCGTCCACCACCAGACTCATGGGGGAGCATAAAATGGACATAAGGACATAAGGGGCTTAGGTTTTTAACAGGACAATGTGGTGGTGTGGAGGTTGTTTTTATAATCTCTGACCTCTTCTGATAACAGCCAAGATGTGCTGCTTCACACTAACAGCATCTCCAAAGTCAAAGCTGTACTTGTTTTAATGCTAATTGAACAGCAAATGTAATATAAAACAGCAAAGTTATGGACGCAATGGAAGTAACAAACCTGAAGAAATGAAATCTGATGTTTGGCAGAAGGGATCTGCTGAGCAAATCTGTGAGTCACATGGGACAATACTGAGAGCTTTTAAATGACACAGCAGGTGCCACATTCCCTGGATTTTGAGCATCCCAGTTACTATAGACTTTAGCTAAAGAGAATTTCATCAGGCCCTATAACATAGCAAAGTAAATCATCATACAGGAGTCAAGCAGTGAGTTAATAAAAGTCAAGTTGCTGTAAATCTATGGAGAATTAATTTCTCAGAAATAATTACTTTCCAGCACACTCAGTCATGATCCCACCTATGAGTCTGTTCCAAGGTATCCCACATTATAGGCTTTCATTATCGCAGGTACACACAGACACACACCCCCGCTACGGTTAACCATACCAAAATTCCCAGAAATAATTACACAGATAGATTTTTAATCAAAGCCAGTCCTTGATTTGGACTATCAATCGGATATTGGCAGCTGATGTTTAGAAAAATTTCCTGTGGTAATTTCCAGCCAAGCAAAAAAGATGTTAATTAGACATTATCATCACATATGATTAATAACAGAAGACATAAGAACTATGCTCAAACAGAAAAAAAAAAGAATACAAAAGTACAAAGTTTTTTTAATTAGACCTACTCATAACATTAGTCCTAATGACTACCTAAACACCTTTGGTGCAGCAGTTATTTTTACATGACACATTCCGTATTACTCTTGAAAACTTCCGTATTACTCTCTTGAAACTTATAAAAAAACAAAAACCAACAAACTTCTAAAACACTTTTACACGTTCTGAATTAACAATGCTCTAAAATGTGTTTGTAACTAAGAGCATGTCCATGAGTCATTTTTACGGCTGTATTTACGGGAAAATGAAAAGAAAATCTGTTGCTGTCAGCATCAGTTTCTTCCAAACTGTCAACTAAGACATTTTGTGTGCAGAAAACATATAAAGCAAGTGTAGTTCAAAGACATAAGGCCTGCTTTGCTTTTCTTGTAGGCAGGCAGGGACCTGATTTAGTCCACAGAGAGTTATAAAGTGAGGCTTTTTTAGGACTATTAGTGATAGCATCTGCTACTATATTTCTGATTAAAAGAAAGGCTATGCAATACTTCTGAGATATCTGAAACAAGGTGTTATTATATAAGGTTTCAATCTCTACTAGAATATTGTTTTCAATCTCAAAGTCAAAACCAGAACCATATGCAAGCTAGAATTTAATGCCATAGTACATATTGAAGACATTTAACACTAAATGTCAAAATAAGCATGCATCCAGAAAAACTCCTAAGTCCAGTCAAATTCAGATGCTGCTATATAAAATGTATGCGCCTGGAATGTATTTAACATCAGGAAGGATAAACTAAAATGCAAGAATGCTGTTTCTTTTCCCAGACTCAAGCTATGTTTAGCAGATCACTAGATTGGATTAAAAAGTGATGTGGTATCAAATCAAAAGAAAAAAAAAAATTATACAGAACTGCAAGAATCATAAAATGATTTGAGTTGGAAGATCACCTAGTTCCAAAGATCATCTAGTTAATGAAGCAGGGACATCTAGTCCCTGCATGGACAGGGACACCTCCCACTAGATCGATTTGCTTGAGGGTAGGAAGGTTCTGCTGAGAGACCTGGACAGGCTGGATCAATAGGCCGAGGCCAATTGTATGAGGTTTAACAAGGCCAAGTGCCGGGTCTTGCACTTTGGTCACAACAACCCCATGCGAAGCAGAGGGCTTGGGGTTGAGTGGCTGGAAACCTCCATAGCAGAGAATGACCTGGGGGTGCTGGTTGACAGCCATCTTAACATGAGCCAGTAGTATGCCCAGGTGGCCAAGAAGGCCGACAGCATCCTGGACTGCATCAGGAATAGTGTGGCCAGCTGGAGTAAGGAAGTGATCATGCTCCTATACTCAGCATTGCTGAAGCCATACCTTGAGTTCTGTGTCCAGTTCTGGGTCCCTCACTACAAGAAGGATGTAGAGCTGCTAGAGTGTGTCCAGAGGAGAGCTACCAAGCTGGTGAAAGGTCTGGAGATGAGGAGAAGCTGAGGGAACTGGGATTGTTTAGTTTGAAGAAAAGGAGGTTGAGGGGAAACCTCACTGCTCTCTACAACTACCTGAAAGGAGGTTGTAGGGAGGTGGGAGTTGGCCTCTTCTCTCAAGTGAATAATGTCAGGACGAGAGGAAATGGCCTGAAGCTGCACCAGGGGAGGTTTAGACTGGATATTAGAAAGAATTTCTTTACTGAAAGAGTGGCTGGACAGTGGAACAGGCTGCCCAGGGAGGTGGTGGAGTCATCATCCCTGGGAGTGTATAAAAGAAATATAGACATAGTGCTGTCCGCATTTGACTCAGGTTCGACAACAACGCTCTCAATCCCCTCCCCCTCCCACCCAGGTAGGGAAGGAGAGAGAGAAAAAGAGAGAGACTTGGCTGGATTGAAAACTAAACTACACAGCTTTAATTAAACACTAATGGTAAAAGAAAATATATACAATTATATACAAGGATGTTCAGATATCTGCAAAAGCTTCTTGCCTCCTTCCCCCTAGGCAACTCCCACAGCACTCTACTTAGCTGTGAACAGTTCTGAAAAATCCCAGACGGCTGCCGGAGAAAGCGGAGAGTGATGAGGGTCAAGAGAGCTCGAGCCTGGGGGTCAATGGTGATGGATGGACGGAGTCCTCCCCAGACACTGGCCATGGAAGGAAAAAGAGGGAAGAAGAAGCAGGAAGGAAGTTGTCTTCTGTGATCTCTGACCTTCCTCTGAGATTATGTAGATACATGGAATGGAATCTCTTGCCAGTTTTGCTGTCTGTCTAACTCAGGTTCCTACAAGGGGGTCACAGATCTCCCCGTAGTGTCTGAGCCGGCAGAGTAAAGATGTGACCTTGAAGACCCAGCATTTAGAAAAACATTCCACTCTTATCAATTTTAGCTGGAACACACCAATGCTAGTTGAAAGAAAGCTTACTCAAGGAAAAAAAAAAAAATCAGTAAAAGGAAAATTTGCTTCATCCTGGCTCAAACCAGGACAAGTGTTCAGCGACATGATTTAAGCACTGAACAGGTAGACTAGATTATAATAGGGGAATTTAGGTTATGGTTGGACTTGATGATCTTCAAGGTCCCTTCCAACCAGGATGATTCTATGGTTGTATGGTCAGGTTGCTCAGAGCCCCATCCAACTTGCGCATGAGCACTTTCAGGGATGGGGCTTCCACAACTTCCCAGGGCAACCTGTTCCAGTGTCTCACCACCCTCACATGAAAGTATTTCCTGCTAATGTCTAACCTAATCCACAAAGGCAAAGCTCAAACTTAAGCACATGTAATTTATTTGTCAGAGCTTTACCTCCCTAATTTGTAACAGAATTTGTTCTAACCCAAAGGCATGACATGCCTCTCTGAATATTGCTTTTACCCCAACATCTGCTTATAAAGAGTATCAAAATACAAGTCTCTCTCATATGTGACTTTTCACAAATTGCATTTGTTTTAGTATTAAATCAGAGAATTAATCTGTCTTTAGATAAAATCATGTATTTGACGCTTGTCTTAACTCACCATATCTCTCCACCATACTTAGGCAGTAATGACTTGCATTTACAGAGTCTGCTCAAGTCCTATTAAGCTGCAGTTGAGTTAATTTTAACTCAAGCTGTGGAATACACAATAACATTTAACTATACAGCACATCAGTACATTCTATCTAAATTGCAAAATGCACAA
The DNA here is from genome assembly GCF_000747805.2 of Chaetura pelagica. Lineage (NCBI taxonomy): Eukaryota > Metazoa > Chordata > Aves > Apodiformes > Apodidae > Chaetura > Chaetura pelagica. The sequence continues at coordinate 273,275 of NW_009951797.1, read as the reverse complement.
CACAACATTGTCTGTGACAGTCATGAGTGTGCATAATAAAAATTTGATGGATGTGATTTCTGTCCCTTTGCCCTACACTTTGGTGGTCTTGGCTTTTCTGAGACTGTAGAGCCACAATGCAACTGTAACAGAATAAAGGGCAATCATCAGTCTACTTGTTCTAAAGAACGCAGACTAAAATGCATCCCTAGATCCCACAATAAGGATGAAAACACACTGGGTTTTCTTTTTTTTTCTTTTCTTTTTTTTTAAATCTTCCTTTTTTCCCCTTCTCATTAAACAGTAACTGTTATATGAGGATACAGAAGTTCAGGGAAACTCCTTTAGCTATGGGTAATTCACCATGGCATGAAGCTGCAGCTTGCCTAAGCTGCCTCTGCCTCCCATGTAGTTTCTTACCTCCTCCCTTCACTGTTAGCAATGTTCAGACTTACATCTGTAATTTCTGTTATCCAAAAGGGAAATACAGTTGTGTTGTTAACCCTCTCTAATCTTCAAATAAGTCCCTCTCACTTTGGGCTACACAACCACAAGCTGCTGCTGTGTGCAAAGGGCAGTATTTCTGAAGTAAGGATCTTTATATTGTTTGGTAGGAAGGTTTCCAAAGAATGAAGCAGAGAGACAAACTTTTGCCAGCCCTCATCTCAGAGGACAGTGAATACAATTATCAGTGTTTGGATAGGATATCCTTATTTATAATTTCTTCTCACTGTGTGCCTAAATACACGCATGCAGAACTCATTCTCAGAACATTTTCTGTGCAATTATAGAGGAGATAAAATTCCTGTGGACTCAATAGTCTTCTGCCTCTTTTCATGGTTGCCAAGACCAGATGCAGTGCTCAGTAAAGACAGTGGAAAGAATCCCACCGCTTTCATAGAACTTTGGTGTGGGCTGCAATCCTTCCTTTAGAAAATATAAATCTCATTCAAATCAGACTTGCAGTACATAAACTGTAGAATTAAAATCCCCAGCCTTTAAAATCAGCTCATATATATATGATACAGCTTCGGAAATATGTTTCCTCTGCCACCATTAACTGCCTGTGAGTCATTCTGCTGAACTGCCACAGGCAGGAATACTTACTGAGGTGCAGAAGGAAGCAAAGCCAGTTGCCCCATAAGAATATTATCTTCTCAAGCAGCTTGCAACCACCTCTGTCCCACTGCACAAGTAAACTCTGAGCTAGATGGAAAAGAGATGCCTGTAAGATGCCCAAGTAAATGGTTAATACAACAAATTATAGAAAAAATTATGAAAGGCACAAGATGGAGAGGCAGTAAAGACAAAAGAATCAGCAAGGGATCACGAGATTAATCCAAAAGACCATATGGGACCGCTCCAGAAGCAACAGGATGTTAAAAATCACATGTATCATCAGCATATTTTCCCAATAAGAGTATCAGCTCCAATTCTTGAACATTAGGTTTTTGTCAAAGACTTCTTATGACACTGTGAGGTGCCAGTTTTCTTTAACAATAGCTATTCTCTGAAAGAAGCTTTAGGAGAAATTCACCTGATTCATCATAATTTCTTCCACCTTCTTATGCTTCTCTTGCCACTCCCACCTCATTTTACAAATTAAGGACAAATCTCTGAAACCGGGCATCTAAGTCTGTACACAGGCTGTCATTTTAGCAGTTGAGAGCATATCGACACCCTGCTCAATATCAAAAAGTCTTCCTTGCATCTAACAACTTAGCTGATACTCAGAGATCCATCATTTAGGCAATTTTTGTCCCTAGAGCACAAGCCTTGGGAACACATCCTCATTCTCTGTGATTTCTGAGTAAGCTGTGCAAGTCAGTTAACCAGCTGTAAATAATACTCTCCATGAAGAAAACAGCTCAACACTTAGCAGTTGCCAGAAGCACTACTTTTGTTTGCAAGGGTACTCCACACTAACTTGGCACCTGGTATCCCCAGTTTAGAAAAGAGCTTAGTAGAAAGTGTTTGGTCAGTCATAACTTTCAGGCATAAATCACGGTTTTAAATATATTTCCAGAGACTATAGGGTTTCCTTGCAATACAAATGAAGTACCAAAGGGCCATCCTGGGGGTAATGCTTCTCTCTTCTTTATGTCCCCAACAACATAACTGGGACAAGAAAGCTCTCTGCCTTAACCCCCAGTTTGACTAAATCATCATACTTTTGGTGTTGGCAACTCTCAACCATTTTTTCCCAGCTCTTCACAGAAAATAACCATGACATACAGGTACATTAGAAGATGGCTGTGAAAGCAGGGAATTGAAGTGCAGACCTTGCTGCCATCAGTTTACTGGGAGGACTGTCACATCAGCCAGCAGCTACTCAAACTCACTACTTCTTCAGGCAGACTAAAATTAGATTTTGGACACCAGGTCATAAAGTTTATTTGAAAGTGTATCTAAAATCTCTAAAGCCACAGACAATGCATCTAGTGTCTGTAGGTTCAACAGCTTAACTATACACCGTACAAGACAGCTGTAAAACCAATAAGAGTGAAAAAGCAAAGACTTCAAAAAGATGTATCTTTTGAAGATCTCACATAGTAAGGTATAATTTTGTAATAGGTAGTCCTTGGCTTCAGTACCATCATAAGCATAAATTCATCTGAAAAATAATGACCCCATAATATTCACTCAATTACAGTGGCTTTGAAATCTACATCACTGTTAGCAGTAAGGTACATTACTTTTTCTATCTTTAAAACAAAGTTCTTGCCCACTTTGGATTAGATAATAGCTACTGTGATTCTTCTCAACCAGGCAAAAAAATGTGTATTAATCCCTCAGATAAATATATGCTGATTCAGACTTTTCATAATACATCAGATTGGTAAACACAAAATTACATAGCTTAATTTTTACCATAGCTGTCCCTAAGAATATAAACTTTGAAGAAGTTGGTATTTTGGAATTAGAGTTTAAATTTCCCCAGATGCCTTGTACATCTGTTGACTAATTTCTTGTCGTAAGAGGCTTTCTGTGGAATTGAAAACATCTACCATTAAGTCTAATGCCATTACTCTGACCTCTATTTTCTCTCAGCTGACCTTAGACTCTGAGCAATTGTCTTTTCTTGAGACTACCTATTGTTTCAAAAATTCCAGAAGATCCACAACTCATCAAGAATCAGGATACAACATGAATTTCTCTTTTGTTCAAAACCAGCAATAAAATGTTATTGTTTGTTTCTTTCTGAGACTTTGCTTCTATTTTCTCTTGCTGAAAAGGTTTCCAGGATGCAGGTGTTTAACTTCTAAATCTATCTTTAGAAATATTTTCCTTGGCTAAGCTACTTAAAGATGTATCAAAACGATCAATAATATTTAAAAGCCCTCATACAAACTAGTTCGTGTCTCATCTGGATCACAGAATCACAGAATGACAGAAGTGCTGGAGCTGAAACGGACCTCTAAAGATCATCTAGTCCAACTCTCCCACTGAAGTAGGATAATCTAGAGCACTTCACACAGGACTGCATCCTGGCAGGTTTTAAGTATCTCCAGAAATGAAGACTCCACAATCTCCCTGGGCAGCCTGTTCAGTGCTCTTTCACCCTCACTGTAAAGAAGTTTTTCCTAATTTTAAATGGAACTTCCTATGTTCCAATTTGCATCCGTTGCCCCTCGTTCTGACAGTGGGAACTACTGAGAAGAGCCTGACTCCATCTTCCTTGCACCCGCCCCTTAAATACTTATATACAATGATACGGTCACCCCTCAGCCTTCTCATTTCCAGGCTAAAGATTCTCAACTCCCTCAGCCTTTTCTCATAAGAGAAATGCTCCAATCCCCCATCACCTTTGTCACTCTCTTCTGGACTCTCTCTAGTAGCTGCTACTCTTCAACTGCATAGCCCAGAACTGGATGCAGTATTCCAGCTGTGGCCCTGTCAGGGCCAGAATGGTCAAGGGAGACAATTACCTCCCTCAACCTACTGGCCACACTCTTCTTTATACACCTCAGGATTCCATTGGCTTTCTTGGCAGCGAAGGCACACTGCTGGCTCATGGTTAATTTACTGTCTATCAGGAATCCAAGATCCTTCTCCTTCAAACTGCTTTCCAGCAGATCCACCTCTAACCTATAACGGTGCTTGGGGTTCTTTCTTCCGAGGTGCAGGACCCCACGCTTGCTCTTATTGAACCTCATGAAGTTCCTCTCTGCCCAACTCTCCAGTCTGTCCAGGTCATCCTGAACGGCAGCACAGGACTCTGGAGTGTCACCCACCTCTCCCATTTTTGTATCATAAGCAAACTTGCTGAGGATACACTCTGTCACCTCATCCAGATCATTGATGAACACTTGAACAAGACCAGACCAAGTGGGGATCCCAGGGGGACACCACTGGTTACTGGCCTCCAACTCGACCCCGATCCATTGATTACCACCCTCTGAGATCTGTCACACAGCCAGCTCTCAATCCACCTCACTGTCCACTCATCAAGCCCACTCTTCCTGAGTTTCCTAACAAGGATGTTAAGGGAGACAGTATCAAAAGCCTTGCTCAAGTGAAGACAGATAACATCCACTGCTCTTCCCTCACCTAACCAGCCAGTAATGACATCATAGAAGGCAATCAGGTTGGTCAAGCATGATTTCCCTTGGGTGAATCCATGCTGACTTCTCCCAGTGACATTCTTTGCTTTCACATGGTTTGTGATGAATTTCAGAATTACTTTTTCTAACACCTTACCAGGGACAGAGGTGAGACTAACTGGCCTGCAGGTTCCTGGGTCCTCCTTTTTGCCCTTCTTGAAGACTGGAGTGACATTAGCCCTCCTCCAATTCTCAGTCACATCTCCTGTTTTCCATGACCACTCAAAGATGATGGAGAGTGGCCTGGCAATAACATCTGCCAGCTCTCTCAGAACTCTTGGATGCATCCCATTACGGCCCATGGATTTATGGATGTCTGGTTTGTTTAAGTGGCCTCTAACTTGGTCCTTCTCTACTGAGGGAAAGTCTTCCTTTCTCCAGACCTTATCTCTTATCTCCGAGGTCTGGGATTTAAGAGGGCTGGCTTTTGCAGTGAAGACTGAAGCAAAGAAGGCATTCAATAACTCTGCCTTCCCTATGTCATCAGTCACAAGGGCACTCGTCTCATTTGCCAGTGGGCCTGCATTTCCCTTATTCTTCCTTTTTTAACTGATGTACTGGAAGAAAATTTTCTTGTTGTCCTTGATGCTCCTTGACAGCTTTAGTTCGAGGTGGGCCTTAGCTTTCTTCATCGTATCGTGCATCCTCTTACAACATTCCTGTATTCCTCCCAAGTGGCCAGACCTGTTTTCCACATTCTGTAAATTTCCTTCTTTCCTTTTATTTTTTTCCAGAAGTCTCCTACTCATCCATGCAGGTCTGTTAACTCCTTTACTTGATTTCTTTCTCATTGGGATGCACTGGTTTTGAGCTTGGAGCAAGTGGTGTTTGAAAGTTGCCCAGCTTTCATGGACATCCATACCTTCCAGAGCCTTGACCCGTAGTACTCCAGTGAGTAGATCTTTGAAGAGATTAAATGTTGCATTCTTGTAGTCTTGCTCATTTCTCTTCTACTTCCACTCAAAATAGTAAATTCCACCATTTTGTGCTCACTACAGCCAAGCCTGCCCCCAACCTTCACATCCCCAACAAGACCCTCTTTGTTTGTTAGTACCAGGTCTAGCAGTCCACTGCCCCTCGTAGGTTCCTCAGCCACCTGCATCAGAAAGTTACTATCAACACCCTGCAGGAACCTCCTGGAACATGCATGCCTGCTTGTGTTGCCTTTCCAGCAAACATCTGGGTGACTGAAATCCCCCATGAGAAGGCCTGTAATCATGAGGCTACTTTCAGCTGTTTGTAAAAAGCCTCACCCACTTCCTCATCCTGATTAGGTGGCCTATAGTAGACACCCACAACAATGTCATTCATGTTGGCCTGCCCCTTAATTCTCACCCATAGGTTCTCAACACATTCTTCCTGCTCCACTGGCCAGAGTTCAGTACACTCCAGGTGTTCCTTCACATAAAAAGCCACTCAGCCACCTTGCTTTGATGACCTGTCTTTCCTGAACAATACATAGCCATCTGTGACAGCGCTCCAATCATCAGAGCTATCCCACCATGTCTCAGTGATCGCCATGAGATCATGGCCATGCAACCACACACAGATCTCTAGTTCTTCCTGTTTACTCCCCATGCTGCATGCATTAGTGTATAAGCATTTCAAAGAGGGAAAAATACTAGCATGCTGCCCCATAAGTGCTGAGCCATAACCCACAGGCACCTCTCTAGCATGGCCAGCTGTATCCCCATCCCCCTTCAAATCTGGTTTAAAGCTCTCTGGATGAGCAGACCTGGTGCCCTGTAAACATCTCCATGATTGAAAAACCCAAAGTTCATTGGACAGCACCAGCCTCTAAGCCATACATCTAAGTCAGTTGTCCTAGTCCTTTCAGCTTTTCCTGCCACTAAAGAAACTGAGGAAAAGACCACCTGTGCTCCAGACCCCGCAAGCATTTGACCTAGTTCTCTGAAATCCCTTTTCATTGCTCTCGTACTTGCCTCGGCAACTTCATCAGTGCCCACCTGCATGACCACTAGTGGATAGTGATCAGAGGGCTGCACCAGGCCTGCGAGTTTCTTGGTAACATGGCTAACCCAGGCCCCAGGCAGACAGCAGACCTCCCTGACGGCTGGGTCTGGTCAGTATATAGGGCCCTCAGTTCCCCTCAAAAGAGAATCTCCTACAACAATTACCTTCCTTTTGCTCTTAACAGAGACAGTCTTAATTCATGAGGCAGACTGCCTCAGCAGCTCTCTGGATAGACCTTTGTCAGTAACCTCAGGTACCCGATTTTCCTGATCCAGGGCCATATACATGTTCTGTAAGGTCACACATGAAGGTGAGGGAAGCCGGGAGCGGGTTTACCTGTTGCCTTGAGCCGGGACCCGCTTCCAGTTCCCCTCTTCTCTCAGGTCCCTTACCTCTGCCAAGTGACATGATGGCAGAGTATCCTCTACTTCTCATGAAGCCTCCCACTTGAGGTTTTGTCTCAAGGATGGTAGGGTATTACTCCACCAATCTATTTCTCTTTCACAATCCCAGATACTCCTTAATCTTTCCTCCTCCTCTCCTCTTTCAGCTCAGCCACTAAACTGAGTAAATAATTCACCTGGTCACAGCATATGCAGGTGTTCTCTCTGTCGTCCTCCAGTATGAGTGACAGGCTGAGGCATTCTCTGCAGCCAGAACCTCTGTCCGGGTCACCACTGCTCTGGCAATGGTTTTCGCCCAACTGGATACCATGGCTAAGTCCTCATCCCCTGATGAGGGGGAAGAGGGCTACTTCCTCATCAGAAGCTCTTACTCCCCACCCAGGGAGAGGGGCTGGGACTCCCTCCCTCTCTCTCTCTCTCTGTTGTCTTATCTTCCTCAGTTTTGCTGAGGATTTGATTGCAGTTTAGCCACTGCAGAAGGGGTCCACTGGCAGGATCCTTCACTCTGGTGTCACTCAACTCAGTGGCTTCACTGAAATGGCTTCACCAAATGGATAACAGAAACCTAATAAAGGTGAGACGTGAGAGCAGCTCTTTCTGGTGATTTCATTAATATGGTTCCCAAAGCTATTAGAGATCACATTTCTCAGGCTGGGTAAGAAATGCCTCCAATGCACCCCTGAGGTTTAGGAAGATGTTAGCTGAGAGGGCCACAGGAGCAGCAGGCCAGAGGAGCTGTATTTTCAGCAGTGACAGAACAAAGGATGCAGGCACAGCCACAGGACTGTGCTCCTGTTCCTGAATTGGAAGCAAATCCTTACTTCCAAAGCTTCAAGACAATACAACCCATGCTGGAAAGGCAAAAAACCCAGATAAATCCTACACTGCTCTACAGTGACAGTAACGCACTCTGCGAGTGACATGTTTTTCCAGTGTCAATGAGGCCTCCCCTGGAGTCCACTCCTTAAGAGAAGAAGTAGGAAAGCAGCCAGAAGGAACCAAAACTGACAAGCAGCTTTGAGCAAAGTGATTTGTCTTCTAGCCATGACTGAGCATGGAAGGATTTGGGTCTGAAGGTCCACAAAAAAGACAGCTAGGGAAGGACACGATATTGATGCCTCCATTTGCAACAGGGGGTATGGAAGCAAACCCATTCCTCCCCACCTGCACAGGGGTGTGATTTAGGCATACGAGTCTACATAGCTATGTGAGAAGCAGAGTAGACTGCCAGCCAAGGTGATGAAGCCTCCTTCACTAGGATTACCAGGAAAAGCCTGGGCAACTGTCTGTTGACCAGCATATATGTGCCACCTCTCAAGGCACAAAAATGGTCCCTCCAAAGCCTTTCTGTGATAGACACTTGTCTCGAGTCATTACCAGGCTGAGGGAGATTAGAGATGATCCCAATGGCAAAATTAAGACACAAATGAGGTAAAATGTCACATACACATCAAACTGTATTAAAGTTACACAACAACAACTTCAGGTGCAAATAGGACAGGAGGAGAGAAGAAAGGTGAAGACAGTAGCAGAATTATGAGAAGTGCAGGAAACAGGCTAGTCACCAGATCCAGTGGTGTCCCAATGGTCTGTAAATTTCAGCTGGTTAGTGGGGGAGATATCCACCATCATGTTGGCCTGTAGCTCCTTTTATGTTCGATGTCTCCCTCTGGCGTGCATGCGCATAGTCACATACTCGTATTCTACATATATGTGCCACAATAAGATATGTGCTTTTCTTGGGTTTTCACAATGTCTGCTGACAGTCCAATCTGTGGTCACCCCTTCTACCTGGCCAGCCGCCCATCACCTGTATCTCGGGAAGCACCCAAAATTGCCATCCCGATTTGTACAGCTGCTTCCTCTTACTCAGAGCATGCACTCTGAGAGGAGACACACCTGGCAGATACTGCAGCTAACAGGCCCAGCTCATCCTGCAAGATACATTATTGTTAAACTATAGCAGCAAGCCTGCATACAAAATTTGCTTTAAGCCCTGCAGTTTGCCCCATATCCTCAAGTCTTGTGGTTTGCTTCAGAACAGTATTAAGACATAACAAGAGTTCAGTCTCTTTGCTCAAACCTTGCAGTTTGCTCCATGTCCTGCAACTCTTGTGATAACAACACTTCAGTCTCTTATCACACTTTCCATGTTTAACGTGACTTGCCCTTAAGGTTTCAGGAGGTAAGCTCCTCATGTCCCAAACTGGAGATGTGTGCTTGATTTTGAACAGTTGCATAAGGAATAGATATACTTATATACATATACATATATATTTTTTTAAAATCACCTGTCCACAACTGCACCATTGTGGCTGAAGCTTGATGAAAGTTCCCTTAAGCAATCTGCAGTTGTATTTGTTGGAATAAAAAACATACCCTGCAAATTAAAAATAATTACTTTGAAATAAGTAATTTACAGGTAGGAATTTTGAAAAGCACGTGTATCAGAGACTTCGTCTGGATTTTTCAATTTTAAATCTAAATTTACCTAATTATTTTACTATACTGAGATGCTATTTACTAGGATAGAAAAGACCATCAAGCCTTATTCTTGTTAATATTGTCAGATCTTATCTTAAATCCATTGTGCTGTTAGGATCAGTATTTCTTTTCTCAGCACATCTCTATTAGAGCAGCTGAACTGATGCACAATCTTTCAAGTGTGTCACCCCTCCAAAAGCAAAGGCAGAAGCACAGTGAGCCACTGACATTTATTTCCACATTTTATGTGAGTGGCATTTTATGCCTCTGAAGATGCATCTTAGTCTCTTAATTAAAATTTATTGTTGTAATTCACATGATGTATTGTTGTCACACACACTGCTGTCCTTCTGTCACCATTTAATAGAGCTCTTTGAGAACTATCTGATCTATGGCATATCTAAATTTTTCCACAGGTCAATGTATAGGTGTTTATAAAAGGTATTAAACTCATCAAACAGATGAGGACTGTAATTTCATCACATTAAAACAGTAAAAACCAGTAGTATATCTGACGAAAATACAGACTTCATGTATAGCCACTCAGCCACCTTGCTTTGATGACCTGTCTTTCCTGAACAATACATAGCCATCTGTGACAGCGCTCCAATCATCAGAGCTATCCCACCATGTCTCAGTGATCGCCATGAGATCATGGCCATGCAACCACACACAGATCTCTAGTTCTTCCTGTTTACTCCCCATGCTGCATGCATTAGTGTATAAGCATTTCAAAGAGGGAAAAATACTAGCATGCTGCCCCATAAGTGCTGAGCCATAACCCACAGGCACCTCTCTAGCATGGCCAGCTGTATCCCCATCCCCCTTCAAATCTGGTTTAAAGCTCTCTGGATGAGCAGACCTGGTGCCCTGTAAACATCTCCATGATTGAAAAACCCAAAGTTCATTGGACAGCACCAGCCTCTAAGCCATACATCTAAGTCAGTTGTCCTAGTCCTTTCAGCTTTTCCTGCCACTAAAGAAACTGAGGAAAAGACCACCTGTGCTCCAGACCCCGCAAGCATTTGACCTAGTTCTCTGAAATCCCTTTTCATTGCTCTCGTACTTGCCTCGGCAACTTCATCAGTGCCCACCTGCATGACCACTAGTGGATAGTGATCAGAGGGCTGCACCAGGCCTGCGAGTTTCTTGGTAACATGGCTAACCCAGGCCCCAGGCAGACAGCAGACCTCCCTGACGGCTGGGTCTGGTCAGTATATAGGGCCCTCAGTTCCCCTCAAAAGAGAATCTCCTACAACAATTACCTTCCTTTTGCTCTTAACAGAGACAGTCTTAATTCATGAGGCAGACTGCCTCAGCAGCTCTCTGGATAGACCTTTGTCAGTAACCTCAGGTACCCGATTTTCCTGATCCAGGGCCATATACATGTTCTGTAAGGTCACACATGAAGGTGAGGGAAGCCGGGAGCGGGTTTACCTGTTGCCTTGAGCAGGGACCCGCTTCCAGTTCCCCTCTTCTCTCAGGTCCCTTACCTCTGCCAAGTGACATGATGGCAGAGTATCCTCTACTTCTCATGAAGCCTCCCACTTGAGGTTTTGTCTCAAGGATGGTAGGGTATTACTCCACCAATCTATTTCTCTTTCACAATCCCAGATACTCCTTAATCTTTCCTCCTCCTCTCCTCTTTCAGCTCAGCCACTAAACTGAGTAAATAATTCACCTGGTCACAGCATATGCAGGTGTTCTCTCTGTCGTCCTCCAGTATGAGTGACAGGCTGAGGCATTCTCTGCAGCCAGAACCTCTGTCCGGGTCACCACTGCTCTGGCAATGGTTTTCGCCCAACTGGATACCATGGCTAAGTCCTCATCCCCTGATGAGGGGGAAGAGGGCTGCTTCCTCATCAGAAGCTCTTACTCCCCACCCAGGGAGAGGGGCTGGGACTCCCTCCCTCTCTCTCTCTCTCTGTTGTCTTATCTTCCTCAGTTTTGCTGAGGATTTGATTGCAGTTTAGCCACTGCAGAAGGGGTCCACTGGCAGGATCCTTCACTCTGGTGTCACTCAACTCAGTGGCTTCACTGAAATGGCTTCACCAAATGGATAACAGAAACCTAATAAAGGTGAGACGTGAGAGCAGCTCTTTCTGGTGATTTCATTAATATGGTTCCCAAAGCTATTAGAGATCACATTTCTCAGGCTGGGTAAGAAATGCCTCCAATGCACCCCTGAGGTTTAGGAAGATGTTAGCTGAGAGGGCCACAGGAGCAGCAGGCCAGAGGAGCTGTATTTTCAGCAGTGACAGAACAAAGGATGCAGGCACAGCCACAGGACTGTGCTCCTGTTCCTGAATTGGAAGCAAATCCTTACTTCCAAAGCTTCAAGACAATACAACCCATGCTGGAAAGGCAAAAAACCCAGATAAATCCTACACTGCTCTACAGTGACAGTAACGCACTCTGCGAGTGACATGTTTTTCCAGTGTCAATGAGGCCTCCCCTGGAGTCCACTCCTTAAGAGAAGAAGTAGGAAAGCAGCCAGAAGGAACCAAAACTGACAAGCAGCTTTGAGCAAAGTGATTTGTCTTCTAGCCATGACTGAGCATGGAAGGATTTGGGTCTGAAGGTCCACAAAAAAGACAGCTAGGGAAGGACACGATATTGATGCCTCCATTTGCAACAGGGGGTATGGAAGCAAACCCATTCCTCCCCACCTGCACAGGGGTGTGATTTAGGCATACGAGTCTACATAGCTATGTGAGAAGCAGAGTAGACTGCCAGCCAAGGTGATGAAGCCTCCTTCACTAGGATTACCAGGAAAAGCCTGGGCAACTGTCTGTTGACCAGCATATATGTGCCACCTCTCAAGGCACAAAAATGGTCCCTCCAAAGCCTTTCTGTGATAGACACTTGTCTCGAGTCATTACCAGGCTGAGGGAGATTAGAGATGATCCCAATGGCAAAATTAAGACACAAATGAGGTAAAATGTCACATACACATCAAACTGTATTAAAGTTACACAACAACAACTTCAGGTGCAAATAGGACAGGAGGAGAGAAGAAAGGTGAAGACAGTAGCAGAATTATGAGAAGTGCAGGAAACAGGCTAGTCACCAGATCCAGTGGTGTCCCAATGGTCTGTAAATTTCAGCTGGTTAGTGGGGGAGATATCCACCATCATGTTGGCCTGTAGCTCCTTTTATGTTTGATGTCTCCCTCTGGCGTGCATGCGCATAGTCACATACTCGTATTCTACATATATGTGCCACAATAAGATATGTGCTTTTCTTGGGTTTTCACAATGTCTGCTGACAGTCCAATCTGTGGTCACCCCTTCTACCTGGCCAGCCGCCCATCACCTGTATCTCGGGAAGCACCCAAAATTGCCATCCCGATTTGTACAGCTGCTTCCTCTTACTCAGAGCATGCACTCTGAGAGGAGACACACCTGGCAGATACTGCAGCTAACAGGCCCAGCTCATCCTGCAAGATACATTATTGTTAAACTATAGCAGCAAGCCTGCATACAAAATTTGCTTTAAGCCCTGCAGTTTGCCCCATATCCTCAAGTCTTGTGGTTTGCTTCAGAACAGTATTAAGACATAACAAGAGTTCAGTCTCTTTGCTCAAACCTTGCAGTTTGCTCCATGTCCTGCAACTCTTGTGATAACAACACTTCAGTCTCTTATCACACTTTCCATGTTTAACGTGACTTGCCCTTAAGGTTTCAGGAGGTAAGCTCCTCATGTCCCAAACTGGAGATGTGTGCTTGATTTTGAACAGTTGCATAAGGAATAGATATACTTATATACATATACATATATATTTTTTTAAAATCACCTGTCCACAACTGCACCATTGTGGCTGAAGCTTGATGAAAGTTCCCTTAAGCAATCTGCAGTTGTATTTGTTGGAATAAAAAACATACCCTGTAAATTAAAAATAATTACTTTGAAATAAGTAATTTACAGGTAGGAATTTTGAAAAGCACGTGTATCAGAGACTTCGTCTGGATTTTTCAATTTTAAATCTAAATTTACCTAATTATTTTACTATACTGAGATGCTATTTACTAGGATAGAAAAGACCATCAAGCCTTATTCTTGTTAATATTGTCAGATCTTATCTTAAATCCATTGTGCTGTTAGGATCAGTATTTCTTTTCTCAGCACATCTCTATTAGAGCAGCTGAACTGATGCACAATCTTTCAAGTGTGTCACCCCTCCAAAAGCAAAGGCAGAAGCACAGTGAGCCACTGACATTTATTTCCACATTTTATGTGAGTGGCATTTTATGCCTCTGAAGATGCATCTTAGTCTCTTAATTAAAACTTATTGTTGTAATTCACATGATGTATTGTTGTCACACACACTGCTGTCCTTCTGTCACCATTTAATAGAGCTCTTTGAGAACTATCTGATCTATGGCATATCTAAATTTTTCCGCAGGTCAATGTATAGGTGTTTATAAAAGGTATTAAACTCATCAAACAGATGAGGACTGTAATTTCATCACATTAAAACAGTAAAAACCAGTAGTATATCTGACGAAAATACAGACTTCATGTATTCTGACTTGAGTAAATCCTGCTCCCATGAAAGACAATGAGCAACAACTCTCTCTCACTATGCAGAGTGGGAAAATTATTTGGTTTATAATGGATAACAATAACAGGCATAACTGGAAATGTAATACTTGCTTTTGGTCCCAAAATGGAACTGGACACTCATCATAATGGATGCTTTACAAACACATAACAACATTATGGTGCCTGGTCCAAAGACTAGTAACTGTATAGCAACTTTAGAAACAGAGACCACAAAGGAACCCACTAAACAGATGGCAGCAACATGAGCATTGGATGACAGGTAAATCTATACTGCTATGAAATCCTGTGGGCAGTCTTTAAGTGGAAGCACGCGAACAGGCTCCTTACCTGCATGGAATGATGCAAGGACAAATCATAGTATGTCCCTGCTGCACCTGACAGAAAGAGGGGAGGCTTTTGCCATGTACCCATCCTGCCATCACTGTACATGAAATGGAGACACGCAAATGGGAAATAGGGGCCCAGGCAGATTTACACAAGCAAAATGCTTTATTCTGCCTTTTTGTCAGATCTGCAGGTGAATCATACACAGGAGCACCTCACTCTTGGTGGGGCATGATATTTTATATTTGGATCCAGTTCTCTCTTTTTTTCCAGACTTTCCACACTCATTTTCATAAAAAATTCAGAGTCTTCACCAGCAAACAAACAGAAGAAACACTGGTCTTTCAAAGAAAGATACAGCCTAGAGAAGAGCTGAGCTCTGGTAACATTCATGTTGAAAACAAGGACTATTGGTTACAGAAATCCCAGTGGATTCACAACTGCTTTCTGTTCTGTCTTGGATCAGTGTTCTTTGATTTCTTTCTTTAAGGTCTGTATCATGTATTTCCACAATACATAGCAATGTTCTTCATACCTGTTCTCTAGCACCCTTATGCGTCTGCACACTGGCACACCTTAATATATGAGTTTACACTGTATTTCAGTTAACAGGATTTAAATGCCACAATGCAAAAATCTGCAGTGCAACTAATGAATTTGTTTAAATACACAGTTCTCAGAGCTTACTTTCTTTGCATTTACAGTCCTGTATCCTGAGCGTCTTTGTTGCTTGGTGTAGGAGGAGGGCATAATTAAACTTTTAACAACTCTTTATTCATTTCACTTAGCAGTCCTATAGAGAAAAGAGACAATCTTATCTGGAACGGCTGTGATTTATTGCTGTCACACTCTGATGTTGCCTGTTGTAAGGAGAAGAACTATAAAATAATATTTGGGATAAGACTTCCACCTGGATCTTAGGGCAAGTGAGGACATCCTGCCCTCTTCCTCCTCTTTCTCGTCTTACAGGCAAGCACCACACACGTCCTGTGCCTCATGGTCTACCTACTTTCCACTTTTTGCAGTCAAATAAACGTTTCTCCTTGACCACTTCTGTGATCATCTAAATGAAGTTTTGCCTTACAAGTTAATTAACTACAGTTTTCAGCATATTATCCCAAATACAGCATTCATTTCTTTCACAACTTCCATACCTGAAGGCTAGTTCAGACCAATGCAGAAAATACAACTGAGCTCTTAAACAACAGGTCTCTCCCCTCAATAAAAATTGCCACTGTAATTAGTCTCACTTCTGTTGACAGTTAAAACAATCAGAAAAATAAGGAGTGGCAAAGCTGAGCATGTCACCTAGTGCACCCCTCTCGAAGTTGATAATTGTTCTCTACATTTCTTCTATGCAGCTTGACAAGACTTGTTAAAAATGTCCAAAGCAATTCAGATTCAACATCTTCTTTTGGGAGACAATTCCAGATTGTAACAGATTTCACTGTCTTGACAAATATCCTGATAATCTATCTAAATTTCACTTCTTAACAATTTTCTTTCATTATTTCCTTCTTCAGACCCATTGTCAAACCCTTCCTCTTCATCCAATGCTGCATCTTTCAGGTATATAAAAGCATTATCTACCATTTTTCTCTAATTTCATCGCTGAATTTTCCGTATCATTTGAGCTCCTCTTGCTGACAGAGCAAAGGTATTCATTTAGCTTAATTTTAAATCCCCGTACCACCTTTTCTGAAGGCACATTAGCACATTGTACAAGTTGCACTGTGGTGTTTGTATACTTACACTGTTAGTCGCGGAGCCAACCTGAACACAGTAACTTACTGAGAGAGTTTTAAATTTCTTCAAGAGACAGTCACTCCCAAACAACAATTTACAGAAAGAGCATGAACATGATAATTTTGGGGCATACTGCACATTTCATCTTTTTGCAAATAATATAGAAATTACAAGGGAGAGGAAGACAAAACCACACAGTTGCAGAGCTACAGCAGGGTGGAAGGTAACTGCCTTTCAGACTCACCTGATTTGCCTTGTGTACATTATATACCTTCCTTCAGCATTTATTTCATGTGTAGAAATTAGCTCTCAGTAATTTCAATATTCAATTTAACAAACATTTAGCAAAATAATATATTGCTAAACTTTTCTGTTCTTGATTAAAAGACCTCCAGATACACAGTGTTAATTTATTTTCTGTCCTAAAAAACCCCAAACAAATAGAAACAGCATATGTGGGCAGACAGCTACATTCAGCTACATGGCTAGAAAACAAGGTCCTGAGCATGCCCTTGGTGAGAGAAGAAAACCCATTAGGTATCTTGAAAGTGTCTGCTAGATCAGGTAATTTCAGCTTGGTCAGCTATCATTCATCAACTGTTTGGTAGAAGATGGGAATTCAGACTCCCCAGATCACTTAAAGATGTCCCTAAGAGTTTAGGATATAATCAACATAAGTAGGCAACAAAAAGACACATTCTCAAGATCCATGTTTCTTGACTATAATGACATAAGCTCTTACATACAGTTATATACCATTACCATGAATGTCAGAAAAAGCATGTAGGTGGCCTGCTTTAGTGTCAGATGCTAATATAACAGCACATTGCCAATGCAAAGCAGACAGAGAAAAAGGGCAAAGGGCACTCTGGTGTCACAGCAGTGTCTGTCCCCACCAGTTAAAGAATAACTTCAAGCTAACCTGGTCAGCTCTGATGACAGTCAGAGACCCAGGTAGGTTATCAGGAAATTCTTGTCACAGCCTCCCTTCTGCTCTGCTGGAGGCAGGCTGAGGCTTCCAATCAAAGGATCCAGAGCTGGAGGGTAGATGATGGCACTAGAGAATAGGGGTAGAGAGAAATGAGGTCTCTGTGTAACAGTGCTAAGTGTGTTATTAATGAGGCTTTTCTATAATAATTTGATAATTGTGTTATGAGTAAATTCTTTGCTCCATATATATGGTATATTCCCTTTTTAAGGTTCTTCCTGCTACGTTTTTGTATTATATATATATTGAGAAAGAGTAAAGTATCCCAAGTTGGAAGGGACACATATGGATCATCAAATACATCTTCCTGCTCCTCACAGGACCTAAAACTAAACTATATGACTAAAAGCATCATCCAGATGCTCCATGAACTCTGACAGGCTTGGTGTTGCAACCAGTTCACCAGGGAGCCTGTTCCAGTGATCAATCACCCTCTCAGTGAAAAATCTTCTCCTGTTATCCAATCTGAACTTGCTCTGATGCAGCTTCATTCCATTTCTATGTGTTGTTTCTATGTGTTTCTATTGCTGGTCACCAGAGAGTGGACCATATATAACCCACAACTGCTCTTCCTTTTACACTGTGGAAAACTTCACTTCTGTATCACATGCTTTTCAAATAACACATAAGAGTTTTCTTTTTGATGAAAGGAAGACCTGCACAGGAAACTGTTAATCAAATCTGCCCTACTGGCTCATTCTACTGCAAGAATTTTAGTGCATCATGTTTCTAGTAAAGAAATAATTACTTTGCATGGTTATAAACATAACAAATATCCTTTAATTAGTAAGGAAAGAGTTGGAATGAAACTTGCAGGTTTTTCTACATGAACATTTTAGGAATTATTAAACTTGACTACACTGAAGTCTGCCCCTTGCTAGAGCTGTAATACCTCAGGAACACTTCTTGGCAAACAAAGTCCCTCCTCATTAATGTAGTATGATATTAATCACAGCTAACAGATAAATTTTAAAATGTCAAAATTAGGGAAGCAGGGTATGTGAATATACTGGGGGAAAAAAGAGAGTAATATGAAATAACTGGAAAATGTTTCCTTATTATATTAGAGATTTTCCTGCTTTCTCAGTTTTTGTCTTTCAATCACCATAAGTCAGCTTGCATGTATCTTGTTCAGCAGATAGGCACTGAAAAACTAAAATTGATCTGGCTTTCAGTTGTGTAATGGTGTTCAGGCAAGGAAGGGCACTGCAAAGCTGTGAGTGCCTCACGCTCACATCATCCACTGAGTGGTATGCCTTTGTAAATATTATCAACTTAACCTAAGAAAATCTGAGTCTGTCAACCAGGAAGGACATAGGAAGAGGTTAGGACACATTATTCTCTCTCTGTGCAAATGAGGAAGGCTGTAGCTGATTACGCACCTTCCTTTTCCTTCACTGTTTCAGAAACTGAGATAAAATAACATAAATCAAAGACATGCCCCAGACCCTGAAAACCAAACTGCAGAGAAAAGTTTTTCTGAATAGGGCCGGTCACTACAGGAGATGCCTGTCATTCAGGCTGACCAGGTCACCTAGAGAAATTGCATGTCCAAAACAGTGTGACCTTCCAAGTTACAACAGATTGCTCAGGAAATTCTCCAGCTGAGTTTGGAAACCCTCCAAGAACAGAGATCCCACAACCTCTCTGGGTAATCTGTCCCAGTGCTGAACCACTCTCATGGTGAAATTTATTTTTCTTTTATGTAAAATTGGAATTTTCCTTGTTTCAATTTGAGATGCTTAATTTTTTGTAATGCACCTCTGAAGGGTTTCTGGTTGCCTTCCCTTAACCCCTCCTTAGAATTTCCTCATTAGTAATGCCATTCCCTGACCAACTCCTGCTTTCCCTTCTATGCTGTTCTTTTTAGATGTTTCTCAACATCTGTCTCATATTGAAGGCACTGCTCCAGAGGCATTATCACCAGTGCCAACCAGTGCTAGTCACTGTCCTCTGTCAACAGCCCCCATATTGCCATCTCCTAAGCAAGCCTGAAAAAAAAATACATGTTTTATCAGTTATTCTGAATACAATAGTGCAAGCCCTAGAACAGAACAAATGTTCAGGCACCTCAGCAGTAAGAATTACTTACAGCTTACTTTTGTGTTTGTCCATTACTTCAAAGTAATTTTTAACTCAAACAACATCAAATAATGAGTTAAAGCAAATAGCCATTTATAAAATGTAAAGCAGACATAGGTTTATAAAGTATTCAAAGAAGCACTGGAAATTACGTGAAGATAGCATTTAAATGGAGCCAGGTTTATGTCATCTCATACGGACTTAGACAGTTCCAGACCAAAGATGCAGTCCTACATTTGTGCAGTGCTTCCATGGGAAAGAATGTGCCACAAGGGAGGCACGTTCTCCTCTGGAGTCCAGATTTAGCTGTGTGGATTATTCAGTTTCATAAGTCTTCCTTCTTTTCTCTCCCTGTTTTTCACCATGTTTACTATGAAGCCATACAGAAATGTCATCCATCCAGGCACATGGCATCACTACCTCCTCTGCCTTTGGTTGCACTTACACAATCAGTAAGCTGTCTTAATACAGATGTGACTCACTATTACCTAGGGTGCTCTGCTAGGGTATTTCCAAACTGCCAGCCTATTCTGAGGTGAAATGCACTTCTCTATATTTATTTACATGGTTCCATCCCTCTCATCCAATGTATTAGGAATTGTATGGTGAAGCAGAGAGGGAATTAATTTTAATATATAACGGACCATAGCAACATAAGCTGGGTAAGAATTTATCCCAGCAACACAAGACTTGACCTCTTACTCAGAAGATGTTGGAAATAAAGAATTGAATCCCTAAATCTCGAGCTCCTTCAGCTCAGAAGAAAGTGATTATCAGCCAAGGGAACAAGATTCACAAACAACTGTGTATGAATTTTAAAGAAAAAGGGGGGTGGGGGAGGCTTGAGCAATTTTTAAACAGTCTCTTTAAGCAACACGCAGAGCTACTTAAGTGAAAACAGTTTCTACAGTTACTACCCTTACCTAACATAATTTCTTCTGCAGACTTTTAAAAATCCACACATTTAAGTTACTTATGAATTTTTTTTCCCCACCCTCATCAACATTGACTAGCCAGCCATGAGGCTCCAAAGAGTTCGGAGCGCAACAGAGCAGAGGAAATAGCACTCAGTAACCAAAGTGATGACAGCTGAGCAGATGCCAGACCTGGCAGTCTTAAAATGACTGTCTCATAAAGGAAGCTGTCTTGGGCACAGTGACTATGAATTCTTAGAGTTCTCTATTCTTAGAGATGCCAGGACGGGCGGCAGCAAAACTGTCACCCTAGACTTCCAAAGGTCTAACTTTAACTTGTTCAACACCCTGACTGCCAGAATCCCTTGGGAATCTGTTCTGAAGGGTACAGGACTCCAGGAAGGCTGGAGGTTTTTTAAGAAAGAAATCTTGAAGGAGCAGGAGCAGGCCATCCCCATGTGCTGTGAGGCGAACTGGGAGCATAGAAGACCATCCTGGCTGAACAGGGAGCTTTGGCTGGTGCTCAGGGAGAAAAAGAGAATCTATGGCCTTTGGAGGAAGGGGCAGGCCACTCATAATGGCTACAAAAATGCTGCAAGGCTATGCAGGGGGGGAATTAGAAGGTCCAAAGGCCAGCTAGAAATTCACCTGGCCTCCATGGTGAAGAACAACACAAAAAGATTCTGTAAATATACTAACAACAGAAGAAAGACCAGGAAGACCCTCCATCCAGTATTAGATGCAGGAGGAAACATGGTGATGAATGATGAGGAAAAGGCTGAGGTTCTTAATGTCTTCTTTGCCTCAGTCTTTAGTAATTCCATCTATTTTGAGGGAATTCAACTCCCTAAGCTAGGCAAGACAGGGACCAGGAGCAGAACAATCCTTCCACAATTGTATGAGTTGCAACAAGGCCAAATATCAGCTATGACACTTCATCCACAGCAACCTGGCTTGCAGCAATACAGGCTTGAGGAGAAGTGGCTGGAGAGCTGCCCAGCAGAGAGAGACCTGGGGATGTTGACTGACAGCTGAACATGAGCCAGCAATGTACTGAGGTGGCCAAGAAGGTCTACAGCATCCTGGCCTGCATCAGAATAGTGTGACCAGCAGGACTAAGGAGGTGATCCTGCCCCTATACTCAGCCTTGGTGAGGCTGCACCTTGAGTACAGTGCTGAGTACTAAGTTTTGGGCACTGGAGTACAGGAAGGACATCAAGGTGATGGAGAGGGTGGAGAGAAGGGCAAGTAGGCTGATTAGGGGTTTGGAGAACAGGTCTTAGGAGGAGAGGCTGAGGGAGCTGGGACTATTCAGCCTGGGGAAGAGGAAGCTGATGGGAGACCTCATTGCTTTCTACAACTACCTGAAAAGAGGCTGTGGTGAGGTGGGTGTTGGCCTCTTCTCCTTAGTGACTAGCGATAGGACAAGAGGAAATGGGGTTAAGTTGTGTCAGGAGAGGTTCAGATTGGATATTAGGAAAAAATTAGTCACAGAAGTAGTGGTGAGGCATTGGAACAGGCTACTGAGGAGGGTGGTGGAGGCACCACCAATGGTGGTGTTACAAAAAAATGTAGACATGGTGTTTCAGGAGATAGTTTAGTCATTACGGGCTGCAGGGTGGACAGCTGGACTTGATAATCTTGAAGGTCTTTTCCAACTTTGATGACCAATGTTCTATGAATATTCCCACATGACAAAAGCAGAAAGAAACTAAGCAAAGCCTGGGAAGAAAGCAGCATAAAGGCAACTAAATTGCTTCTAGTGTCCAGGTTGCATCATTTGACATAAAGTCATGCATTTTTATGTAATGATAGCTTGCAAAATGACTAAATACACTCCATGCAGACTGCTATAAGAATCCACACAAATTAAAGAGCAAGTATATCTGAAGCTCCACTCAAATTTCTAATCACTGTAACTATACCAAATATTCATTTTGATTACTTTTCCTGGATTTGACAGGCTTTAGTATTTTTAGAAACTGTAAACCCATTTCTTAATAATGAAAAAAAGACATAATAAAAAGAGAATTGCATGTCACAGCATAAACTCGCCACTTACACTGAAATAAGCACAATCCCGGAGTAGTGTGACACATTTGTAATGACAAATTGCAGTTAGAGAAATTATCTTCTCTTAATGTTCCTCTCAAAATGTAGCCCACCAAATATTCAAACCTTTCTGGCAAACCTAAAGTCAGTTTTCGTGAACATGAGAGTTTTTGTCAAGAACATGTATTGCTCAGATTCAAGATGAAAGTGAATGAAACATGGGAATACTGAACGAACATTGCTTTGTTGTTTGTTTTCAAAAAGGAAACAAACACAAACAAAAATGAAACACAAACAAAAACCAAACCAAACAACAAAAACCACAACTTGGTAATATTTTTTTCCATAACAAATACAAAAGGTAATCATTCTTACAAACAGAACTAAAAATGTTGTGCAATTCCTACAGTTGAACTTATTGTCATTTGTTTAAAGTATCAGATCATTATTTTACAAATATTACAAAGGTATCACACAGGAAAGCCTGGCATTTTTCAGTTTCATGGTACCAGATTGAATTCCAAAGAAGTCTGCAGAATCATTAAGAATGAAAAGGGTTTTTAGACTTCTTTAGGCAGGATTTTCAGCACAGCACAGACTAGATCTGAAACAGTTGTATTATCAGACTCTTGCAATGTTACTCTTGGAGAGCCAAGGAGACTTTTGAAAAACTAGAAAAAGAAAAGCATATCTAGCAAGAATGTCTATAACTATGAATAACAAGATGGGGAAAAATTGCTATACTTGGCAGTAGGAAGCTCATTTTAAGAAGAGGCAGGATAAATTCTTTAAGACTTTTAGCATGCTCTGGAAATCTCAAGATTTTAATATATTGTATTAATCTAAATAGCTTCCTATTCCAAACTTCTGTTTTCAAAACAATATTATTACACAGTTGTTTGTCATTTCAACTTGGTACTTTCAGAAAAAAAAAAAAGGTATTTTCATCAATAAACTAAAGCTGCATTATCTAATTACATTTTCACATCATGCTTCAACTCTCAAGAGTAAGGTAGGTAAGTCATAAGTACTTAATAAATTGAGTTAGTCACACTCTTGAGGTTCATGATTTGACATATTTCATCAATCCACTGAGTTTTTAGTATTTTTGTTTTAAGGATTAGACATTGATAGTAAAACCCAGAGAATTATTGAAATATTTTGTTATCTGTACAAAAGACAGGAATATTAAGAAAAGGTATGAGCATTCTAATACTTTCCTGACCCAAATCTTTCAACATCCTGGATTTGTATGCATTCCTGTGGATCACTTTCCCTATTATTAATTTTCCTGAAGGAGCACTTTAAACAAAAAAAAACAAACAACTTTTTTTCACTAGACTATAACAAAACATGAAACCTGCTTTGTCCTTACGGAATATTAGACCTAGTAACAGGTTTATTGTCACCTGATGCATATTCATCTTATGCAAAGGATATTTAAAGTATCAGAAAATACATTCATATTTTCATTGACATAATATCTGGAAGAAAAAAACCCTTTGTGGTCATTAAATAAAAGTGCTATAAATATTAATCCTTAGCAGCACAATGAAATTCATAGACTTCAAGAATCTGTATTTTGGATAGTAATGATGACATTTTGCTTGGAAGGGTGTTATTTGCACTGGTAAGAAACACACTGCATTCTACCTACTCATTCTTCAGTTCTTCAACTAAATATATACTCAAGTGTTGCTGGAGGCAGCGATTTCTTCAATCAAACAAGTTATATTTATTTAAGTATGGATCCATTCTATCCACTTCACCAGAGTAAGTGAAGGTTCCTAAGACTGACTATTCAGGATTAACACCTCCCCCTTATTCAAAGCCTACATGAGTGTGTCTTCTGTAAGGGCAGGAAAGCATTCCTCTAACTCTGAAGTGGTCACTACTCCTACTCACAGATGTTGTCCTTGCTGTGGCCTCACTACATGGCTTCTTCAGGCACTGCTTGCGCCTACAGGCACCCTTGGAACCAGCAGCCATAGTGTTGGCTTTATCTTCTTCTACAACTTGTAAGACCACATGTTGCCATACAGATGACAACAGAACAGGGACCTTGTTTCTTGGCACTCATAAATAAATCAACATAAAACCTATCAGAGTCAGAAAGGAGTGTTTCTGGAGAATTATACATATGCAAACCTGCTCGCGCTAAGCAACCACATGGTGGAGCATATGTATCAATGGGTTTTTTTTGTGAGGATGAACTATTTTTATGTATCACTAAATGAATAAAAACCAGCACACAGAGCGAACTGTGGGCAATGCTATGGTGCCACTTCAGAGGAGGAAGTGCATGTCAGAGCACATCACTGTTCAGTGACTCCTACAACATGCATGGTTTTTCATACGAGAGGTCTGATGTTGCGAAGAGACCATTATCAATGTGTTTGCCAGTACTGAAGCTCAGCAGAGAAAGCCTAAAACAGCCCATGAGTCACATGCTGTTCACAAGCTTGAATTATGTTCTTCCAATCAAGAGACCAAGGTCATTTACTTATTAAACATATGGCCAAAAAAAAAAAAAAGCACACTCTTCCTAACTGCAAGTATGTGAATGGAAGGAACTGCTAACATCAGAATGTAGCATTCAAACCATTTAGGAACGCCTTTAATAACAACCCTTTCTAAAGCATAAACTACACACCAAAGGAGTACTTTGCTGCTATACTGTTAGGCAGGTAAAATGACTCCTTCATTAGGTAAAACCAAATGCAAAAGAAATAGCATGCTCTGACATAGTCTTGAAAAAGGAAAGAGGAAACCAACCATGAACTCTCTGAAATGCTACTGAATATCAAGCTCTTGGTGAAAGATTAATTGGAAGAAGACTGGATTTAGAAATATATTGATATAAGGGACAAAATATTCACAGTGAATTATTCCTTTTGACTGTGTTATATATTACAACCTGATTTCAGTACAATTTTCAAGCCAAGTTTTCTCTATTTCTTTTGACATACACATTTTCACTACATTTATTAAGAAATGGTACAGGATTATTTATGTACTGTGTGTCTAAGAAATTCACTCGTATTTTTTAAATCAATATACCTTTTCATTCAGATATGGAAAATATTTTCTGAAATCTACTTATTAAAGATTAATTTAGCTTGCAGTGGCAGTCAATGTATTATGCTCTTTCTCTTGAACATCCTCCTGAAGAGGAAGCTAGAAAGACTTCATTACCTAGATCAGTTAAAGATATCCCACAAGGCATAAAAAAATAATTATTACACAACAAGAGCAACCACAAGTACCTCAGGTGCTGGCTTCATCTCAAGTGTACACTTTTCCATTGTTGATATTTCCAGGATCCATACCGTATTCCCAGGTTTTCTTCTTAGGATATATGGGTGTTTGTCAAGCTGTCAACAGATCGTTCCTCATCTCCATTCTGCTTCACTGAACTTCTGCATGCATAAACCTCAAAATGCACATATTGCTGCTCCTCCCAATTCAGACTATTTTTAAAGCTCTATATATCAAAGGCATCAGGAGATATTTGTGAATTCTAATTTTCATTCATCAATAAGAAAATTTTTGAAAGAAAAATGACTGAAGAAGGGAAGGACAAAGAGGAGCTGAGGAGCACGGGAGGACTCAAAAATTGTATTTGGCCAGCACGTTAATATTCAACGAAAGGAATCAAAACAAACAAAAACCAAACCAAACCAAACCAAACCAAACAAACAACCACAAAAGAAAAACAAAACAAAAAAATCCAAATCCAAACCAACCAAACAATAAAAAACCAAAACCCACTGCATGGTCAGGTGGATGGTTTTGAATTCTCATATTTTTGACTGGTTCCAGAATCTATTTTCTAAAACTTTTAATTTCTAAAAAACAACAGTTAAATCACATTAATTATCCCTTATGGCAATGAATTTTAATTATTTAGGCTTTCTCCCCTCTCCATTTATTACTTTTTTTTTTTTTTTTAAGTAAATGCCACTTTTTAAGATATCTCAGTGGATTCCTTGTCTATTGCTGTCAGAAATGAAAGCAGTGAACTGCTCTGAATTTAGCTGCTGTTAGACCTTCCAGCCTTCTTCCGCTGTTGGTTGATATGGTTTATTTTCAGCAGAGGGGGCCTGAATGCCAAGCACAGGGACTCACTGGCATTCATTTACAAGGCAGCAAAGATGGAGGTTTTCTTATCCAAAAAATGCTACAGCTGCTCCTGACACTGGGGTAAACTTTTAACACCAGTGACAACAACCACAAGGTGGGACTCCAGCTCAAGATGACAAGCAACAACACTGAAGAGAAATCCCCTGACTACGAAACCCACTGCACTCCTGGCAGCCCTGCTCCGACCTGGCAGTGATATGAATTATGTCTTGCCAAAAGGGTAGGAAAAGATTTAGAGATGTGGGCAGGAGTGGGCTGTACAGAGTCCACAAGTCGCTGCAGCATCAGCATATGCCACATTAAAAATCTTGTGCAAAACATGACCTCAAACATTTTCCCCTATCCCTAGTGCTATGTCAAGACCACTTCTAACCACATCTTTCCTTTGGCAGCTGTCACTGCTGACTCCAAATTTATATAATCTGTGCCTTATGAGCCCCGTAGAATTTCACTTTGCATTCAATTTTTGTATTTTTTTTTAAGTGAACATTTTTATCCTTCAGCAATGCTGTTTCAAGGCACCAAGAGGTATTTGTGAATTGTGATTTGCATTTGCTCAATTATTTTGGGGTACTGAGGGAGAAGGACAGATGAAAGAAACAGAGGAGAATTAAAAATTACTGTACTTGGCCAGAATGAGGCACATGCAGGTTCAAATCCTTCTTTCACCTGATGGGATCTGAATCCCAACCCCAGCTCCAACAAGACTGCCACAACCATCATGATGTGTGGTCACAGGTACATGTATCTACTGGACCATGGAATGGAAAAGAAAATTATGTTTCCCAAGTAAATTATCACCAGGCTTTATGATCTCTTTCTTTATTGATCTCAGCTTTTGAATTTCAAAAAATGTAATTTACAAAATTTGTTTTTCTTACACAGTACGAAGTTGCTAAAAATAACATTAACATATTCTACTGACTAGATCAGCATCTCACAGCCCTGGATGAAGCCTTATCCTTTTCATTCCCTTGCTGCCCAACTCCAATTCTATCAAACACAAATCATGAGAAGAGATAAAGGACCAAGAGCTTTAAAACACTGAAAACAGCCTGCATTTCCTACTACAGACCTCGTTGATTTTTGCAATGTAGTTCTGTGAGGTCACTCTGGACAATTTAAACCAAGTTTAATATAACTGGTATTTTCTTTAACTCTGCTATATATCTAGCAAGCACTGTGACCTCAAGAGCTTTCTAGTTTAATTTACAGAAACAGCTCCAAAGATCTTTAGAGTGGAGAGTGCTAGAATGAAGGAGCACTTACTCCAGAAATGCCCAGCATCACCACACACGTCTGAGACATCAGCCTATACAGGGTCACCATCTTCATTTGCTGTTTCATCAACAAGTCAGTCCCAAGGTGACAAAACAACTCATTTAAAAAAATACTTAGTTGGGGAAAAAGAAAAAAAGAAGCTTGAAAATCAGAATCCAGGAAGAGTTTTTAGAATCCACAGGAACAAATATAATGCTGTCTAGATGCTGCCTGCTTTATAGAGTAGGGTAATTACACATTTTCTTAATCTGTTTTAAAACGCATTTAGCAACACTGCAGAGTTCAGCTTTGCAAAAAAGGTTTTACTGGTAGGGAAAATGGCGCATGGAGATGTATAATGGCTTGCCCAGTTTATAAGGGATAGCTGGTGACAGGGTTAAGAACACATCCAATATGCTCTGCATTCTTGTCCAGAGTCCAGGCTTAAACTGATGTTGGTAGAAGTGATAAGAAAAAACAGAAAAGGTGAGCCTTATGACCCTTGCAATAACCTCCAGTCCATGGGAACAAGGAGGCTTGCTGAATCTGTTAGCTGAGCCCTTCCAGGCTCATTGATTAGTGTCAGGAGTCGTCTCAGCACCCCTCTAACACAGTCAAGCTGCTAATGGTAATCAACAGAACTAGCAGAACTAACACATTATCACTCAGTGAAAAAATTAACACTGGAAGGCCACAATGAGGTCTCCCTAGAGCTTTCTCCTCTCCAGGCTGAACAACCCCAACTCTCTCAGCCTGCCCTGGTAGGAGAGGTGCTCCAAGGCCTCGGATAATTTTTGTGGCCCTTCTCTGTACTCTCTCCAATACATCCATGTCTTTCTTGTGTTGAGGACTCCAGAACTGGACACAGTACACTAATGTACTTATAATACTTAACTACAGTTGTAATACTCTAAATACACCTACAGACACAGCCAGGAAATATTTCTTTAAATGTATATGTATCTGTGGGTGCCCTACACATCTGAACAACCTTGGCTACAAGCCCTCCCATACATCTGCAGTAAGTACTGGCTACAGACTCACCATCATAGCAACAAGCTGCAAAACACAACTCAGCAGCACAGTAAATATGTTGAAAGTTAGTCCACACAGCACAGTGCTCTTTAAGACAGGCTGGAACCAGGAGACTTGATTAAAGTCCATTTAGCAATATCCACACCATACTGCAATAATAAACCAGGTATCCTTCTACTCCCCTACTTGTGCTGTAAACTGCACTGCACTGCATGTCTTCTCTAACATGAGGCAAACTTAATTTAAACCCAAAAGATTAAAGTATGTGCATAGGGGACAAACTTACACTAAGATTTCCACATGTTGCAAAGGGTGAGATATATGGTACAATAAATAATTATTTTCACAGGATGTGTTGCTGCAGTTAACTTTATTCTTACATTCTGTGCTCTGAAGGCCACTAAATAATCTCTCTTTTTCTGGCAGTGGCACACACTAACAAGGAAAATAACAGAGGAAAGCTGAGTGATTTAGATGGTGATTCAGTCTGATGAGAACTGCAATGAAATAACTTTCACTCCCAGTTGCCTTCGGTAACTATATGAGACTGAAATTTCAAAATGTCAAAAGCTTGCACTTGGCATCAGACCCTTTATACCAGACCAAGTCCCCAACCTGTGTGCTCACTAGGTGATAAGGGTGCAAACAATTTGTCTCCCTCACAGACCAACGTGCAGCTGAGCTCCACAGCCGGCAGGTGGCCATGGCTACATCATCCTGCTGCTAGAGCTCCTGGTACTCTTCACTGCAGGACCACAGGCTGGTCATCAGCCCATCTTCCCAATCCACCCAGATGCTTTCCTACCATTAGTCCATTAAGTTTTTTAATATAAGCAGTGTATTAAACCTGTAATCCAATCCTTTACTATTTGTCAATGCTACAGTAGGGGAGGTGTTTTTTTGGTTGTTTGGCTTGTTGTGCATTGTGTTTTTTTCTTGTAGAGTTTCCTCTAAGGCCTCTGAAAACTAATGAACCTGAAAGTAAGTTTTTCATTACTTTTATTATGCCATTTTATGTAGAAGAGTCTGAATTGGAAAATTAGACATTTGTGTTTGCTTATCATTGTATCAATAGGAGGCCAAATTTGTTGTTTTCTCTGTAAGGTAATTTGATGAGTAACTAACTAGCTGTGACATGTATTCAGTATTTTATGAATTTAAAAAAATTAAAAAATTAAAAAGATATTAATGTTTGTTTATCTTATTAATGCACATACTGAATCCTGAATGCATTTTGCCCACTTAAAACTAAACATGGCTATTTTTTTGCAATATAACTGACTGATCATACAGCTAGCTGTACTTCAGTTCTAGCTTACATCAATATTCCTATGGTGACATATATATTTCTGTCTTTTAGTGCATATTTTCTGTCTCAGAAACACTTGGTAACTTAGATTTAGGAAGCATTCTGTTTTGCACTGGCAATTTAGAGAATGTCTCATTTGTTTCAAGGTGATTTATTGAATACAGTTTTCAAAATACTGAAAAAAATACTACAAAGACTGCTTCTTCATGTGTATTCTGAGTTTCCTTGTGTGTATTCTGAGTTTTAGACACAGTAGAATAAAGGAAGAAAGGGTTTTTCAGGCAATTTTTACATACCTGCCTAGTTCTGCAGTACAGATTTAGGAAGGTGGACATCATTCAGTGAAGTACTTAACTGTGCCCATGAATTATAAACTTTCAAATGGGAATGCAATACATTTAATCCCTGTCCTATATCCTGCATTTCATTTTATAGTCTCTTTCTCCCACCTCTGTTGAAATGTTATAAATCTGAGGCTAATTTTTTCCAATATTTCTGTCAATGGGCAAACTCATCTATGCTCTTTATTCATATACTCCAGCCTCATTCTGTGGAAGCTTTCTTCATGTTACCTTGCTTTCTCATGGAAAGTGGATCTACCAATGAAAAAGCCATTACAGGGAGCCAGATTTATTAAGCTCTCATAAACAAACCTTTGGAAATTTACTAATGACAAGTAGAGTGCTTTTATTGCACTGAGTAACATATTAAAGCTCTTTTGTGATGGTGAAATTGTAGCACACGTAAGTAAACTCTCAGATTTCAACAGGTAAGATGCAACTTGAATGTGAGTGGCAGAATGTAAAATAATTACTATCCATACAGTCTCCAAGAACATTTTGGCTCTGTGCTGGGACCCTGAGTAAGCAATACAGACCCTAGAATCCCCAAGAGGTTTTTTTTTAGTTTTGTTTCTCAATGGCCAAATCTATTTTAATTGGCAATAAATCAAATTAATTTTCCGCAGGTGAAGTCTGTAAGTCTGCCCCTGAAAGCAATTAGCAAGTGATATTCCTGTCTTTATCTAAATCCACATGCTTTCTTATAGTATTTTCTCCCCCTGCAGTGTTGAGGAAAGTGCAAGAAATGGTGGGTGGCAGCTGGCCTGGGTGAACCCAATACACCTCTTCAGTGCCAAAGAGCTCCCTTCTGAAGATGTCACCCAGCTCTGGTCTTCACAGAAGAAGATAAAATGGGAATTAACACAGCTGTAAAAAGTTCTCTGCATCAGACCCAAAAGAACTGGAAGCAGCAGCAATTCTTATAGTTAAGAATCAGGAACAGGCATCAATGACAGAATAATCCAGATCACACAGCTGCAACTAGTCCAAGGCAAAAGGGCAATTGTAAACACTGTGCAAACTTTTTAGTACGGCCTGTTGCAATAAGACAAGTTTTAAACTAAAAGAGGATAGATTTAGGTGACATGAAGCTGGGAGGATTGGCTGATTCACATGAAGTCTGTGCAGCCACTCAGCAAGATTTGGACAGCTGGAGAAGGAGGAATATAATGAGGTTGAACAAGACCAAATGCAGAGTCCTGCACCTGGGAAGTAACAAAATGCAGCAGTACAGGCTAGGAGGTGATCCGCTAGAGAGCAGCTCTGTGGAGAAGGACCTTGGAGTCCTGGGAGACAACAAGTCATCCATGGGACAGCCATGTGTCCTTGTGGCCAAGAAGACCAATGGCATCCTGGGATACCTTAAGAGTGTCTCCAGCAGCTCAAGGGAGGTTCTCCTTCCTCTCTACTCAGAACAGGTGAGACCTCACTTGGGAGTACTGTGTCCAGTTCTGGGCTCCCCAGTTCAAGAGGGACAGGGATCTACTTGAGAGAGGGCTACATGGATGATTAAAGGACTTGAACACCTGCCTTATAAGGAAAAGCTTAGAGACCTGGGGCTTTTCACTCTAGAGAGGAGAAGACTGAGGGGAAATCTAATTAATGTCTATAAATACATGAGGGCTGGGCATCAAGAAGACAGGGACAACCTCTTTTCACTTGTGCCCTATGACAGTACAAGGGGCAATGGATTCGAACTCAAGCACAGGAAGTTCCACCTCAACATGAGGAAGAACTTCTTTACTGTGAGGGTTGCAGAGCACTGGAACAGGCTCCCCAGAGAGACTGTGGATTTTCCTTCTCTGGAGACTTTCAAGACCTGTCTGGATGCCTGAGTGATCTGCCCTAGTGTTTTTTTTGGTCCCGCTCTGGCAGGAGGCTTGGACTCAATGATCTTTGGAGGTCCCTTCCAACCCCTAATATTCTATGGTTCTGTGATTATATATAAGGAAGACATTTTTTACAATGAGGGTGATGAAACACTGGAACAGGTTACCCTGACAGCTGGTAGAAACCCCATCCCTGGAAACATTCATGGTCAGGTCAGACAGGGCTCTGAGCAACCTGATCCAGTTAAAGATGTCCCAAATTACTGCAGGGGGCTTGGATTAGATGACCTTCAAAAGTCTCTTCCAATCCCCATTATTACATAATTCTATAAAATATAGGGATACTGCAAATAATTTCACTCTTGTGGAAATTTTGCTACAGAATACTGAAGTGGAGAGGATTTCTTATGAAATTTAAATAGGGATTTCTGTGCCAAAATACTACATAGTATAAAGAAAGGAGGTGAAGCAAAAAATGGAGAAAATGATCCATCTGACAAAAAAAATAAAATAAATGCATAAGCCAAGCTCTTTGTTATGTATTTTTAAGCTGTGTCAAAAATAATTACATCAAACAGGTTCTGCATTTTGCCTTTGGGAAGCTGAGGAATGTTACTCTAAATCTTTAGGATGCCTCAGTCAACACAGAGCTATGGTATAATGCCAGTGAGGTGCCTTGTTTCCTTAAGTTTTCTTGAAAAATATCAGGTAAAAAATGGAGGTAGTTCTTATGAGGCACAAAGGAATATAATAGTATTCTAAATAAGTGAAGCTGCTAAAGTAAATTCTGCTTCACAGCAGGGAGTGAAAGATAGTTCATGAGGGACTTTCAAAGATCATGTTTTCCAAACTGACCTTGCCCTTGCAAAGTAGGTCACAGAAGGTTCACGTGGATGCACAAGGATGTTCCAATCAAAACATAAAAAGGAAGTATACAATGGGTGGAAACAGAATCTGGGCTTCCCAGTACAAGAGACACATGGACAGACTTGAGTGAGTCCGTCACAGGGAACGGCCTGGAGCATCTCTCACACAAAGAGAAGCTGAGAGAGCTGGGACTTTGACCTGGAGAAGGCCTGGGGGGAAATCTTATCATTGTGTACAAATATATTATGGAGAAGTAATAAAAACTAAGCTAGATTCTTCTCAGTGATATCCAGTGACAATAAAAGAGGTAAGAGACACAGAGTGAAACACAGGAAACAACATTTAAAGAAACAATAAAACTTTCTATACCACAAATACTGGCACAGGTTGCCCAGAGAGGCTGTGGAGTCTCCATCCTTGGAGATATTCAAAGCCCAACTGAACAATGTGCTGAGGTCTAGCTTACTCTGGTCTGAGGAAGGGTCTTGACTAGATGATCTCCAGAAGTACCTTTCTACCTCAGCCATCCCGTGATTCTGTGATCCCATTACCAGACAACTGTACTCATTTGTCACACATGCAGAAAGTAGATAGTTCTACTCACTATGGGCTAGATTATTACTTTCACAAGGGCATTAACTACTGAAAACAGAAAATGAAAGCTGAGAAGAGCCCAAGGGACACTGTACTAACCTTCAACATTACAAAATGGGGACCCCAAGCCTGCTTAGATTTCAGTTTAAATTGCTCCAAAAGAGCATAGGCCAGGCTTGAACAGGCTTTCAGCAACCTCATCTAGTCATAAAGGTCCCCGTGCACTGCTGGGGGGGCCTGGATTAGATGACCATCTAAGGTTCCTTCTAACTCTATACATTTTTATGAAAAATAGACACCTCAATGGACAATTATTTTTAATTGTCCTCTTCTCATGATATTTCTAGAAATTAATAGCTTTCATTTTAAACACAAGGTAATTGTTTCCTTTGAAGCAGAACTGTTGGAAGTACAAACAGTCCAGAGCATCCACTCCAGCCTTGCCGAATTGCTTGCAGTCTTGTTCCATGTCATCACTAGATCTGCTCTGAGCCACAGTGACCCATGTGGACATGGGAGACTATGTATGCACCTGGGAACAACACTTCCTCTGAGGCCTGGAAAGACAGCCAAGTTAAGAGCAGCAGTTTATCAGTAGTCATATTACTTCAATTCATACCAAGTGCATTACTCAATCTACTGAAACACTGTCCATTCTAAATAGGTATCACTCATTTCTTACCTCTTTTTAAGTGTAAAAGTGAGACAAACCTTTAGAAATCTTTGAATTGGATTAATATATCAAATAATGGCCAAACATTTAACCCATCAACTATCAGACTTTCAGATGTGAATACTAAAAAACCTACCACACAAAGAAAGTTTGTTGCTTCAGTGATTTCTCTTCGTCAGGTAGAAGCACTTCCCCAGATCCTTTGACAGAGGATGTTGAAACTACAGAGTGTGGACCAGCAATGGCTGGTAAAACTTCTTCCAGTAAAAAAATTCTTCCAGTAAAACTTCTGGGGTCACAGTAAGCACAAAATTTGTCTCATCAAGGAATGTGAAGTTGACAGAACCAGACAAGACTTAAGAGCTCACCTAAAGAACACACTTCTGGGAAACATATAAGTAGTTCCTGTAGCTCTGTGTTGGGTAATCAAACTTTGATCCCATGCCTTGGTGACTGCACATCTCACTATAAACACAATTCAGATTTCACTAACGTCCAAATTACATGCAAGCTTACAGGAATAAAACCCAGAAAACTCTATGTATATGTGTGTGTGTGTGTGTGTATGCATTTAAGCTTATGTAAGACACATAAAAGAGCAGGAAAAGATTAAATGACACAGGTAACTGCACTCAACTCAGGGAACTGCAAGCAGATGTAGATATGTAGCTCTGGATGCTATAGTAACAAGTGGTACATAAGATTTACAGCTACAGTTTTAACCAGAACAGTAAAGCTATTTGCATCTGGCTCCTTACTCCTAGGGATCCTTCTGGCCTATTTAAATATGAAAATTTTGTAGAAAAGCACATAAAACATCTTCACACATACACAAGCAACTTTCAATCATCTTTCAATTATCTAGAGTTCACTAATGACTGCAGTTCCAACCCTGATTTTATTTTTGAAGGTCCATTATATCAAAGGGGTCTACAAGGCTCCAAAACCTATGTTAAGGTAACAATTCTTCTCTTCATCTAAGTGGCAGGGTTTTGTTCCTTTCACCTGTATGTCAGACACATTTCTGCAGTATTGGGTCAGTGGGGAACAGTATGCATTTTCACATTGTCTTATGAATCTGGCTACTTGCTCCTGGCTTGGAACTATCAACTGTAGATCTAGTGCTAGAAATTATTATGTACTTCAGACAAAGTGATAATACTGCTAGCTATTATTAGAGACTTTTTGGAGGGGCTCTGTAACCATACTGACTACCCAACACAGCTAATATAACGGTACATTAGTAGATGTTTCAACTGTATTGTATTTATGAATATATGTTGTTCACAAAAGCATGTTTCTTTAGAACAAAAATTAAAATGCTAGCCATTATTGAGGAAGACATCTCCAATTTTCATGAAGTTTCACCAGCACTCTAAAGTAGCCTTCTTTACATTATTTAGCAGAGTATATCTTATTTGCATACTTGAACATATTTCAGCATTGCTGGGAAACACCTGCCTTAGCAATGCTTCTGAATTCTGAGTGCTTGCTTACCTGACAGCTCCTTGGGTTGGCCACAAGTCTGGAAATACACCTCTTAGATGGTGCACCTCCCCAGCCACTTTTAAGAATCTCATCCTTAGACCTGAATTCATGTTTTCACTCCGTAAGCTATCAAAGCTTCCAAATGGGTATTTAACTAAGACAAAAGGTTCACACAGACTAAATGAAGTATTTAAAGATATTTAAGGATAAAGTCCTTTGCTGACAAGGACTTAAAACAAAACCCGTAGGTGTCCAAATATCAAGGAACACAATATATTTAGGAGAAAGGAAAGCTGCAGTTCCATGGAGGACTACTCATCAAGTTTCTGTGCTCATTTCACTAAGAAAAACAGAGTCAGGTCTCAAGGATTTTCTTTCTCCAGTCAACCTATGCCATTCAAGAGTGCACTCTGGTTTGCTGCCTGCCATACAGGCTGATGTATATGGAGACTTCTGACTTCAGAAGAATTCAGCCATACTAAATGTGTTTTAAAGCTGAATAAGACATAAAGCAATCGAAAGCAGCTCTTCAAATCCAAATGCTAGAGGGTCTGCTGATTAAATTTCATTTCAAATTGAGTTTGCATGTGGTATGAATTTAGGCCAAAAGCCTTTGGACAAGACTGCATGATGGATGTAGCATTCCATATAAACTTTTTCATTGGCCCCTAATTTTTACTTACAAGCTAGGTTCCTGCACATTTTTCAGTTGGACTTCAGTATAACCTAAGCAGCTCCTGGCCTTGCAGAAGCCAAATCACATGTGAATGGTGTCATACAACTTGCACATCTTCCTTTACACACATTGCCTTTCAGCTCTAGACATCATTATTTAAATTTGGGTTTTGACTCACTCCCTGAGCTTAGACTTCCATTGTATCTCTTCCTCAGTAATGAGATTTCACAAGCAAGATGTCTGAAAGCTCCACTTGGGCCCTGCAAAACATGAAAGGAGCCTGAGCAGACTTCTCTCAAAGCTCCAGTTTTTAAGATTTTTCAGTTAAGACTTGAGCACTTTGTGACCAACAATCACTTAATTAAGATAGAGACATTTTATAAGGATTATTAAACTAATCATTTTTATTGTGCAACAACACACATGATGCTGATGTAAGACAGAAATAGATGCCATTCCCTTTCTCAGTTTCATTGTGTGGCAGTTATGGATTCCTGAGAAATGGGATCTTCTTGGCTAGGAAATAGCTCTTTATGAAAGCCTTGTCTGAATGGGTGATTCTCAAGGCTTGACAGCCTGCTGATTCAGTGCAACATTCAGCCTCAGAGAAGTATATAGCATGGCACAAGACAGCTCCGCAATCAAAATTGCCTTTAAAGAGCAAAACAGAAGTAACAAGTTGATACAACTGCATATAGGTTTTTTCCTAATCTGTCACAGGTTTAAAAATAAAAGTGGATTCTCTTTTTTTTTTTTTTTTACTGCCAACGTTTTGGATACAGAATAACAGCACTGTTAGTAATATGTTTTATTTCATAGGCCTTAGGCTTTCTCCTGCACTGCAGTAAGCTCACTCACTGTTATCTATACATGAAGACTCCAGAGCATTGATATGGGTCTCCAGGCAATGCCACTTGACAAAAAAAAACCAAAAACCAACAAGCAGTAACACCTCCATAAAGCTTCTTTCCTGAAAGACCATATTTTTAATCGCTGCATTAATTTTTAAGTATGTTACACAGCAAAAGGCCCGATAACCAGAGATGCCAAGGCCTTGCAGGTCCCACTGGAACTACAGTGGCTCAGGACATGAGAGGAGAAAAAAATAATGTCCCAAAGCTACTGTTATCTGAAGCTCCTGCACACTCTCTATTGCAGCGGGGTAATGCCTGACATGCATTAATTTGACTAGCATTTAATTTAATCTCATGAACAGTTGTTCACATTTAGAAAAGAAACAAGTCTTCCAGGAATTTCAGATACCCCAGGGCAGACATGTCAGGACAAGCCCAGAGCAGAGTCACACCATGGCATCAAAGTAGCAGCTTCTCTGATAGTACCCACAGGTTCAGAGCACTGGGAGGTTGACCAAAGTGGGCTCTAAATGTGCTCAGCGTCTCTCTTCTCAGTGCTCAGAATAAACCCAGTGGGGGCCTAGAGACCATTCTCTGAATAAACCTTGATGCGGCAGCTTGGTTGACATTATTTTAGAAGTCACTACCATCCATTAAACATCTCTTACCTTTCAAGTGAATAATCACAATCTAAAGCTTTCCTTTTGCAGAACTGTTATTATTATGGAGCAGTTTCTCAGAGCCCTGCAGCAAAGCACGGTGGTTTTTGAAATACATTGTAAGCTATCCTATAAGCTATCTCTCAGCCTTTTCAAGACAAAGAAAGTGCCTATTCTAATAATACCTCTGAAAATCTTCCTGCAAAAAGGTAACTTTGAAGCATGATGCTATTAAAGATTCCACAAGCAGTATGTGCAGTTTTTTCTTCAGCAGCAGGAAGCAAACCTCTTATCTGTATTTCAGGCGGATGGAGAACATGCCATTCACCAACATCCCAATTACATGGCAGCCCAAATAAAGGCTTCTGAAATCTACAGACTTGATCATATTCTGATATGAATTCCCGCACCTTATTCCCCTCTTCCTGCATTTGCATAGAGGAAGAAAATATGCAGGTCAAGTCAGAAAGCCCAATAGTATCTTAGATGATACAGCAGCCTTGGGCACAACTTCAAAAAAGGCAGAGGAAGTCCAATATATCAAACTATACACATTACAAACTGGTGGAGGTTAGAAACTCTAGACTGCATACTCAGTGAGTGTATTTGCACCATAGATACAATTTAAGCTAGTCTGCACTCTGAATGCCTGTGGGCTAATACATCAGTACATGTGTAGGACAAGCCAATATGTGGCCTGCAAGAAAACTTAAGAAGCTACAACACAAAATTAATCCCACATTTCTCACACTTAAAGGCAACAGGAAAAGCTCTATGTGCACAAATTTATTGGGCCAGATGAGATTGTGACTTTCAGTGTTTGTCTCAAACAATCCAAGAGATAAACAGTGTGTTTAGACATTCAGGATGTCTGGTGTTCGTCTTGAAACATGTAAGAGTTAAGCAGGATTTACTGCTGGACTAAAGAGATGTATCAGCAATCCACCAAAATGTTTTACTCAGCAAGCTCCCACAATGTGTTAATAATGTGGCAAATGCTGCAGGCAACTGCAAACCACGGAGTTCAGTGTGGCATGTGCGGACACTGGAGACAAAGCAGCTCACAATTGGTGCCACAGCTAGCACTGAGCAAGGACATCCGGCAATAATCAGGCCTTGAATTAAATAAGAGACTCAATGAGTGTATCGTGTATATCACCAACTTGGCACAAAAAGATACAGATAACTGGGCTAAAGAAATGCAGGAGGTGATACAGAATTTTCATTGCAAACATGGAACAGTGATTGGGTAACTACTGTGGTGTATCCCAGGAGTTAATTGCACAAAGGAGAAGAGAACCAGCGTCCATGTTTGCCACACATATTCAGAATGCTTAGTACAAGTAGCATGAGCAAGAGGAGAGAAGCATAGACAAGAACAGCGATAGGCCAAAGTATTTAAAAATTCAGATTAATTTAAATCACCAGGGTCTGATGAAACTCACTTTGGAGTGCCTAATGAGCTAGCTAGAAAATCTCCAATCCATTAGTAATTTTCTTCAAGAACTCATGGAGAATGGTGAGTTGCCAGAGGCCTGAGGAAAGGCAAAGCTGACAGCTTTTAGAAGTGGAAAAGAGGAACCTGGGGATCTTTAGACAAGGTAGCATTTGCATTGACACCTGGAAAGATAACTGTAACAAATTTTTAACAATCAGTTTTTAATCTAATCAAGCATAAACTGAAAAAAACCAGACAACTTAGATTCACTGAGTGTAGATCACATCAGACCAACCTCATTAACTTCTCTGACAATGTAACTGGATTTCAGAAGAGTGGAGAAACAGTAGATGTGATACATTTTTAATTCTGTAAGGCTTGAGTCTTGCCCCATCATGGCATTCTCCTATGTGAAGGAGAAAAAGAGAGAAATGAGGTTAGTCTAAGATGCATGCATTATCCTCTGTACTCAAAATCACCAACAGCTTGCCATCACTTTGGATAGGAACTTCAATAGCATTGTCTAGCCCAGGCTTGATTGTGTTTAATTATCTCACCAAAGACTTGAATGATGGAATAGAGAATCCAGATATGAAATCTGTGGGCAACAGCAAGACAGCTGAAAGCTCTCTGGATGAAAAGCTTACAGTCAGTAACAAGCCTGATACAGTAGAGAAATGGTTCAAAATCCATAGGATGAAATTCTGCAGAGTGGATGTAAGAAGGAAGAAAGAATAAAAAAAACCAAAGCCCACAAAATATTAAATAACTGGCAAAGACTGTAAGAGACTCTGGGCTAACAATGGGCTCCAAAAATGGCAAGTGTATTTATGAAATGAAAGGAGCATCATGAGTTCAACAAGGTCAGCCATTATTAATTACACTTGATTTGTCTCAGTACAGACACAGCCTTACTTAAGTACTTTGTCCCATTCTCCTCCACACTTTAGGAAAGATGTAAACAAACTGGAAAGATCCTAAGGCAGGGCAAAAATGAGATTTAAAAACATGAGGTGAAACATGAGGTGAAAGGAATTGATAGAGAAGATTAAGGAAAAACTTACTTAATGGAGATTGTAGCCTTTTGTATGATGAGATGAACCTAAACAAATATTTCTTCATCCAACTGAGAGAGTCACAAGAGAATGTTTTGGGTTGGACTGTAACTTCAAAGGTCTCTAGTCCAACACCCCTGCAGTGAGCAGGAACACCTGCAACTAGATCAGGTTGCTCAGAGCCCCATCCAATCTGGCCTTGAATGTTTACAAGGATGGGGCTTCTACCTCCTCTCTGGGCAACCAACTCTTTGCCTACTCTGAAAATCTGATTTTTGACCACTTATTTGCCATTCAATCTTCTCATAGGCTAGACCAACTACATAGTATTTTTGTTTGCTAGCATTTGGATCTCCTTTTCATGCTGCTGCATCCTCTGAACTTCTGCAACACAGTATTAGTGGAAATTTTTACCATGATGTCTGGACAATCAACTGCTTATGATTCTCTGGCTTGAAACCAATGCTGTATTCATAAGGGCTAACAGTTAACAATAATATTTTGTTAGAAGATAGGTTCAAGGATTGCCGGCTTACCCCGCTGCTGCTACGCAAGACCAATCCCTTCAATTAAAATTCCATTAAATCTAGCAGATTTGCCTCATGTTGGTCATTTGTAGCTACACTAGAAACATCCTTTCTCTTGTTCTGTGTTGTTATCCACTCGTTATAAAGTAAACACTGCCTTGAGACAAAACCACGTATGAGCAGCTAAAACACAGGATTTGGCCCTCTATTTTCAATATATCTAAAATCAGATTATTTGATTAACACTTCATGAATTTTATTAATTATACAGTAGTTCCTCAGTCCTGTTTTCTGAGCTATAAACTATATTTTTTATTATTTTTCAGACTCTTGTATTTTTCCCTATTGCAGAGTATTATTTTTTTTCTGTATTTTCTGCTACTGATCTGTTTCCTTTTTAACCTCATTTTTCATATGTAGTCAACAGCAATGAACCAGCATTTTACTTAATTTTTGAGAAATCCACAGCTGGTGCAAATTAGTGTTACTACATTATTAATCAGAAAAGCTGCACTTTGGATATATTCAATATTACCTATCTGACATTATAAAAGTACTTGATTTCTTGGTATCTGGAGAGCTGACCTCTTGTTCATAGCATGATGCAATAATTTGTTCCTACCACACTGTTTCATGTAATAAAAGCTGAATTAATGAGCAACGAATCTAACACCATAACACATTTACCCTTAATTCAGATCAGTGAGTACCACTTTTTGTAACTTTACCTCGCCCTCAGAGTTATACAGAGCTGCAACAAGGGCAGTGCTCTAGTCTATACCTCCTTTCATCCTGAACTCTCCTTTCCCGAGAGGAAGCAAGCTCACCTCTGGGAAAAGTAACTTGAAATCCATGACAAAAAAACACTTCACAAGACATTCCACTTAATACGAATGTGCCACTTAGCATTGTACCTAACATTTTGTCTGTGTTTACTTCCAGAAAGAAACAAAACAAAAGGGATGTTCGCTGCCTGGTCTAAGGACAGGGCAGTTCACTGATCACAATGTAAAATAATTATAAGTGACCATCTGGTAGAGCACTTGTTTAAATAAACTTAATTGAAGCTGCAGGCAAATGCTAGTTACATACTGTGAATGATGCTTTAACTAACCACACTATCACCTTAGCTAGAAAAATCTGCATGTCATTCAGCATCTCAGGCATAAGTAAACCTCTCCAAGACTGAGGCATATGAATCTTGGAGAAATCAGAAACACACAGTAAGATATAAAATGGACAGTCTGAAACTTTTTTTTTTCTTTTCTGAAACGTAAGACTGCAGACGTAGCACTTTGCTGCTACGGCTGCCATGCTTTGATTTCAAGGGGAGAACAACTCATTCTGCAGCAAGTCTTTTCACCTCTCACTGCCCCAACTTTCTTTATCTGCAAGGCAGGGAAAAATGACAGCTGCGTCAGGAATATCCTCTCCCTCAAATCACTAGGAGAGGGCAATTCTTTAGGGTTTTTTTGAGATAATTTGGTGTGCACAGCTTGCTTAGCAGAGTTCAAGGGAATTGGTGATATGAGGACTTAATATGCATTTTATCACCCAGCTCTGCAAACACAGATCACAGAGAAGTCAGGAGAGGGCAGGGGGCTGCACTGGCACCTTTGCCACAGCCCAGCTGCTGCTCCAGTGAAAGTCTCCACCTGGCATGCAATCAAGCATCCAGAATGATAGCTCAGTTAATGGTAACTTACTATTATTTTGGCCTCTTTCATTCACAAATTCATCACCACTTAATTTCAAACCCAGCATTATACTATCCACAGTTCAAGACAGAGAAGAGTTGAGTAATTTCAAATGCAAAAATAACTCCAGTCTCTATACAGAAGATATGCAACAGTTCTCTGTATCAAGCTAATTTATTTCAGGAGTAAGTAAACACCATATGAAATATATCTGCACCAAAGCTTAATTCCTACATGGGTAATGTTTTCTTGCAGCAACCCCAGAATGATACAATGAAGAAAGAAGTTCTGGCTAACTGATACACACTCACCTCTTGTAGATTTTTAACCCACTCTCATAGCATCTGTTCAATCAGAAGAGTACATACATAGTCTTTCAGCTACATTTTTCAAGACTCAAACCTTCATAACTTTCTAAATAGTATCCACTGTCCAACAACCATGATCAAAATACTTCTACTGCCACCCTCTGCAAGTGCAAAACTGCACATTCCAATACATATACCAGTGGTCTCTTGAACACAGGTAATGTATTTGGCATGCATTAGATATAAATAGACATATCAGCTTCCAAAGAAAACTAGCAGAAATATCCGCACCTCTAAAAATATCCTCAGTAACAACCCGTCGTTGTGGAAAAGCTGCCTTTGAATTTACTACTGAAGATTAGAAGAGTTTATGAGGATGTGTCACAGTTCAACTCAGTATCTGCAATTAAACCAGGGACAACAATTGATCTCCTACCCCTCCCACACAGGTAGGGAAGGAGAGAGAGAATGAAGGAGAGAGACTTTCTGGATTGAAAACTAAACTAGACAGCTTTAATTAAACACTAATGATAAAAGAAAATATGTGCTATTATATACAAGCATGTTCAGGAATGAGCAACATCCTATTGCCTCCCCCCATTCCCAGCAACTTCCACAGCATTCTCCTGAGCTGTGAGTAAAAGGAAAATTGGGTTCATCCTGGCTTAAACCAGGATAGGATGCAAATTCATGTCATTGGTCACTCTGTCTCTTGAGCAGCCTCACATTCCCAGGTACAAAACTGCATTACCCCCGTGGTCAGCAATAAGAGAGACCTGCATTTCAGTATTAAGAGATCAGACCTTCACCAGCACTATGCCACCAACCCTAAGACTAGCAAAATGGTTTCTGATACATTTGACAGTGCTTCTTACCGCCTGCCCCCCAAAAAAAAGTTAAACCACAGTCAGGAACCCAGAATCTCATTTTTTAAAATATACTCATAGACCATCAAGATCATCAAGTCCAACTGAACGTCCTGCAGCCCCTAACCACTAAACCATCTCCTGAAACACCACATCTACCTGTTTTTTTAACACCTCCAGGGACAATGCCTCTACCACGTCCCTGGGTAGCCTGTTCCAATGTCTCACTACTCTTTCTGTGAAGAAATTCTTCCTAATATCCAATATGAACCAACATCCACCTCATCATAACCTCTTTTCAGGTAGTTGTAGAGAGCAATAAGGTCTCTTATCAGCCATCCTCTTCACCAGGCTGAACCGACCTAGCTCCTTCAATCTCTCCTCTTAAGACCTGTTCTCCAGATCCCTAATCAGCCTAGCTGCCCTTCTTTGCACCCTCTCCAGCACCTCAATGTCCTTCCTATACTGCGGTGACCCAAAATGCACACCGTGTTCGAGGTGCACCTCCCTGGTCCTGCTAATCACACTACTTCTCATGCCGGCCAGAATACTGTAGGCTTTCTTGGCCACCTGGGCAAGCCACTGCAGGCTCATGTTCAGCTAGCCATCAATCAACAACCCTAGGATCCTCTCTGCTGGGCAGCTCTCCAGCCACTTCTCAAGCCTGCATTGCTCTTGGGAGTTGTTGTGGCCGAAGCGCAATAGTCGACATTTGGCCTTATTGAAACTCATGCAGT
Organism: Chaetura pelagica; assembly: GCF_000747805.2. NCBI lineage: Eukaryota > Metazoa > Chordata > Aves > Apodiformes > Apodidae > Chaetura > Chaetura pelagica. The sequence continues at coordinate 228,802 of NW_009951797.1, read as the reverse complement.
TGGCTTCAGGCCATTGATCAAGCTTGTCCAGATCCCTCTGCAGAGCCACCATACCCTCAAGCAGATAACCACTCCCATCCAACTTAATGTTGTCTGCAAGCTTACTTTAAGTCATCAATAAAGATATGGAACAGGAGCAGCCCCAGCACTGAGCCCTGGGGAACACCACTTGTGACTTGACCACCAGCTGGATTGTTCACAACAATTTGGACCCAGCCACCCAAACAATGTTTTATCCAGCAAAGTGTATGTGCATCCAAGCCAGGAGCAGCCAGCTTCTCTAGGAGAACCCTGTGAGAAACCTTGTCAAAGACCTTGCTAAAGTCAAGGTAGACAATACCCACAGCCCATCCCTCATCCAAAAAGCAGGTCCCCCTGTCATAGAAGGAGATGAAGTCAAACAGGACCTGCCCTTCATGAACTCATGCTGACTGGGCCTGATCACCAGGTTGTTCTACAGGTACTGCATAGTGGTACTCTGGATGAGCTATTCCCTGATACTGAAGTCAGACTAACAGGCCTGGAATTTCCCAGATCACCCTTCCATCCCTTCTTTTATATGGGGTTTACACTGGCTGGTCTTCAATCTGCTGGTATCTCCCCAGTCAGCCAGGACTGCTGATAAATGATGGAAAGCAGCTTGCTGAGCATCCCCACCAGCTTTTTCAGCCCTCTTGGGTGCATCCCATCTGACCCCCCATAGATTTGTGCACATCTACGTGGTGCAACAGGTCAATGAACATCCCATCCTGGATTGTGGGGGGATTGTTCTGGTCCCTGTCTCACCTAGCTTTAGGGACTTCCCTCAACATAACTGGCCCTGTTAATAAAGACAGAGGTGAAGAAGTCATTAAGCACCTCAACATTTTCCTCATTGTCTCGAGCCAATATTGGGGGGGCTACAACTGAAACCAAAACAACAGATGTGGTACAGGATACTCACCATTTGTCACCATGTTTCCTCCTGCATCTAATACTGGATGGAGGGTCTTCCTGGTCTTTCTTCTGTTGTTAGTATATTTACAGAATCTTTTTGTGTTGTTCTTCACCATGGAGGCCAGGTGAATTTCTAGCTGGCCTTTGGACCTTCTAATTCCCCCCCTGCATAGCCTTGCAGCATTTTTGTAGCCATTATGAGTGGCCTGCCCCTTCCTCCAAAGGCCATAGATTCTCTTTTTCTCCCTGAGCACCAGCCAAAGCTCCCTGTTCAGCCAGGATGGTCTTCTATGCTCCCAGCTCGCCTCACAGCACATGGGGATGGCCTGCTCCTGCTCCTTCAAGACTTCTTTCTTAAAAAACATCCAGCCTTCCTGAAGTCCTGTACCCTTCAGAACAGATTCCCAAGGGATTCTGGCAGTCAGGGTGCTGAACAAGTTAAAGTTAGACCTTTGGAAGTCTAGGGTGACAGTTTTGCTGCCCCTCGTCCTGTCATCTCTAAGAATAGAGAACTCTTAACAATTAATGGTCACTGTGCCCAAGACAGCCCCCAAGCATCACATCTCTTACAAAAAGGGTTTTTAAAAAACAGACACACCTTTTCAGTAAATAGATACGCCAGAGCAGCAGTTAGCAGCTTAGCATTATGGAATATTGAGTTAAATGGAGCATTCAGGCCAGTTAGTTCAGCTTAAAAGCCATGACATAGTAACTGTTTTGGACTATATACAGTGTCATGGAGAAAGAGTGAAGAATTTGATAAAGAACATAAAAGTAATATTTGATTGTAATAAAATAGACTTCTAAATGACACCAAGATCAGCAATTAGAGGATTCTGATAATCTTTCCATTTTTCCTTCCAGAGCTGAGAGGCTTGAGTTATGTATTTCCAAGAGAAAAACATCTCCCTAAAGAAAGACAAATTAAAAGCCACTCAGTCAAGCAGGAACATTATCCAAAACCACACTGAGACAATTTTGACCACAGCAGATGTTGACAAAGGCTTACACAAAAAATTACAGTAATAAAATTCACACTGAAGTGCAAAAACTTCCAAGTATTTCTTGAGAATCTTTCTCTTCTAGTTTTTCTAAGCTGCTCTTATCCTTCATAATTTAATGAAAATGTTGAGTTAACTAAAGAAGATACTTAGCACTGAGCTACACATCTTAGTGAAAGACCTGTAGTTTCTTGCAAAATATTTCTGTTTCCTCTCAGTTTGTTGAGGTCAGGTTTCTGCCTGGCAATTGTTTAGAAGAAAACATTTTAGGTGAAGGAAGCTTCTGGAAGCCTACATGATAGTGGAAGGATGGGTCAGATGGTGTGCTGTGGCAGGTTACAGGCAGGGTGTGGGAACTGCATCACTCTGAGGCTATGGCTTTGGTGCCACTCCTAGTTTCACACCATGCCACTTGCAAAGTACTGCCAGCTCCTTTCATAGACATTTCAACCCAATGTCTTTCCCTGCGGATTGCAGGTAAAAGAATGGTACTTCTGTCAGTCCAATTTTTTGCTTTACAAAAACAGTTGTACTGGTCCTTCATTTTTCCTTTTCTGAACTGAGCTGGCAGCTCTGACAGTCTTTGGCACTAACTGTAGACTGAGCAGCTGCACCTAAACCATTCATAACATGAATTATGATTCATCTCTGATTGCATTTTAAAACAGAAATTCTGAGTTTTATCTCTAGCTCCTATTAATCCAACACCCATCAAAAACCAGCATAACACAGCTGGTAACTCACAGAGCCTGTGCACATCACAGCAATGGTCTCTATTTTTGTGTGGTTTTACATTCCTTAACCAAAAAATGTATTTTGAGCTGAAACTAAATGCAGTAAGAGGGTATTTAGCTGCTTGTCTTCAGGGAAGTTAAATGCATTGTATGCTCCTATACTAACTTACCCACATGTAGGATCCTATAAGCATACAGGCTATGCAATAACCTTTACAGTATTTCAGAAAGATTCAGCTGCTGTTTTGACACATACCTCTGTCCCACCAATGTGGCAACTCAATATCCCTGGATGCTAACATGAAGCTTAAAAGTTGTATCTGCAAGGGTTCAAAAAATACCAACTCCCTTCAACAGATGCCAAGCTGAGAACAGTAAGAGAAAATATGCCACAAGTGCTAGATATGGTGGACCTGTTACTCAAGAAGTAAACTTCAACTATCAGCTTATTCTCTCAGTTCTTTCCAGGTCAATTTTGCCACAGCTGAACATGTTAATATAGAGAAGGAAAAAAATAAATAAATAAACACAACTACTTTTATCTAATTCTGCTCTAAAGACTTGATCCAGCTCTGATAAAGTTAATGAGATTTATAACTTTTATATTACTTCCATTCTTTTACTTCAGATTTTAGATTATGCCCATTATTTTATATTATGATACATAGGTATAATATAAATATGTTTAAAATATGAGAAACTGCTCACTCTCATGAATTAGCTAGGCCAAGCATATATAATAGTTTTGAACTGACTCTTTCTAGGAACTGGATAATGCAATCAACTTAGTATTGTGTTCTTGTGCAAAGACTGTGCACTGAAGGCATAGTGTTTACAGTCAATAGATTACATGATCAAGGGAAAATCTGTCCTAGAGCTTTAAATCACCCTGAAATGGTTTTGTCTGAAGTATCAGGTCTACTTTTAGGAAATGAGTATTTCAGGTAAAAGGACTATTTCTGATCTTCTTTTTTTATATATAACTATTGCCTATTTAAATTAAGAAAAATAAACATATTAGAAGTATGCTTCTTACATGTAGTAAAGAGCAGAATAGAACAGAAATAGCTTAATTGATTAATTACTTAATTCAGTTAACTGCCACACTCACTCTTCCCTTGAAAGCAATTATAGTGTGTGTATCAAAGTTTATGGATTACAGTGTTCTCCAAAATGGTAAGCTATACCATATGTATCTGCTTCAGAAACAGAATTACTTTCACTGTTTTCAATAAGGCAAAGAAATCAAATGAGATGTTGACACATAAATGTTTTCCTTTGAAATCTATTTTATGTTATTTTATTGAAGTACAGACATACATACAATATCTAGCAAAGGATTTGTCACAAATAACTCATCCTCTTTCACCATATTATCAAGGGGATATCTTAATAAAAAGAAGCTGTTAATATGCATAGTTCAATAGCAGAACACTAAATGAGACACAGATACATAAACATTAAATATCTGATAATAAGCTCTGGGTTATGAGGACATTTTTATTTTCTTATGAGTAGTTTAAAAAATAAATATCAGAATAAACTATGAAGGAAAATAAGGGCTCAGCATAACCACGTACAGAACTTAATAAGATGTAAATATTTAAAGCTATTCTCAATAGCAATATGGGTAGAGAAATCTGTGCAAATATTTCAAATGAAGAGGCACCATTTAAAATCTGGCTGCACTGACACCACATTGCAGTTTAACTATGCTACACTGAAGCTGTGCTATCCTTTTCTTGAAAGATGTTCATTACCCTCAGTATGCATAAAAGTGATTCCAGAGGAATCCAGTTACTACATTCCCTAGTTCTTCTTGAAATTCCATTGGAGAGGAACAACAATTTCTTTAGGTCCACTTTGCTGAAACCAAGAACCAAAATTCTTTATGCACAGCTGCTTATTAAGAATAAGTTGCATGAGTAGAACTTGTCAAATAAATCCTTGTTGTCATTAAAGCAGCAAACTGGCAATTAAAATTGCATTTCTACATCAAGCACAGAGCACTTGAGTACCAAAAGTATCATTTTTGTAATTATATATAATACATACATGCTTTGCATGCAATGGTGATAATATAGTGCATTAGCATACTACATTTAGACACGTTCTCTGCCTTTGTGCAGTTCAACTGTCTGGACACACTTCTACACTTCTCACTTGCATAATGTCTCATTAAAGTTAATTGTTTACAAAGGATATTCATTAGAGTTCCCTGGAATAATGAAAAACCACAAACAGGAAGTACTTACAGAATAGAGTTGAGAAAAATAAAAGAACACAGAAAAGCAATAGTGATAGAATTCCCATTGGTTTGTATTCTTTGATTTTGATTGCATGTATCAGTGAGACTGTGAAACATGCAGCTTTCACATCCTATCTCCTTGTTGTACTTTGAGAATGATGGAGTTCAGTATTAGGAGTTTTATGTGCATTGATAGTAATGTGATAACTAGAATCAGAAGAGGATCTCAGCAAAAGAGCCTTCTGTCACTATTAGATGCTGATGTCCACCTTCATGACAGCTCATAACAGCAAAGATTTGGTTTGTGGGGAAGTTTTCACCTCTGCCCTTTGCTACCTTGACTCAGCCCTTTTCCATTGAGCCAACAAAAACAATGCAATACATAAGACAGAAAACTTGGTGGTAAAACAAGAGTATCTCACAGATATCATTGACAAAAAACAAGGACTCTGATTTTGAGAAAGCCAAGAAGGACAGCTCTTCAGTGAATTAAATTAGAGTGATGTGTGCGAACTCTTGCTAACACCCATGGTATTAGTCTGAGAAACAAGCCCGACAGATAAAATTGAGATCCTGGACAAACATATTCTGCTCCCCATTTCTGGGCACCACTCAATGCCAAGTTGTGCTTGGAAAGACAGTGGCTTGCAATAGCTTCTGGTAAGGAGAACTACAGCACATTCCCCTGCCCTATGTCCAAGTCACTCAGAATGAAGGAAGCCTGCAATACAGTACAAAATATGTGGAACTGTACTCCCAACAACAGCTCTAACCCTGTGCCTAGGTAAAACTTCTGGGGAAAGAAAAAAAACAACAAAAAACCCCAAAAACCAACCAAACAAAAACAAACTACAACCAAAAAAAGAAAAAACAGAAAAAAACTCAACAAAACCAACAAAACATCAAACAAAACATCAAGCCAAAAAACCACAAACCAAACAATCAGCCAACTAAGACAAAAACCCAAACAAAACCAGATGAAAAGTGGGCATATCTCGATTTAAAAATAGGCTTGTACATACCCCTGTTTGACTGACAAGGCGAACAAACCTCAAGGATATTCTCTGCACAAGCCAAATGAAAAAGAAATAAAGGATTGAAAAGGTCAATGCAGTGGCATGTGTAATACACATGCATACTAAATGAGCAATAAATGCTCCAAAAAGACTGCATTGCAGATACTAGCATTCACACAGAAAGCCATAGACAGAATTTAGCCCCATGCTGAGCATTTTGGGAATAGTCAGCACCTCTCGGAACTGCAGAACAACTGCTTGCAGCAAGCTCAGATGATGGATCTATATATTAGTAATTAACTGATGCTGTAGGATATAACAGTCCCAATAAATACTGAGCCATAAATTGATTTTTCCAGTGCTAAGTACCAGCAATATTTAAGAATTAATAATTTATTATTAATTACTATTTTTGTTACCTGTAATATAATTGGGCTTGTGAATATTTCCCCACAATATTTCACTGTCATCTTTCCTTTTTTAATCTTAGCACTCCTAAAGTGTTTATATGCCTTTTTTGTTATTGTAAAAATGTTCTTCTGTTTTGATATATTCACCTCTCAAATAGCCATATACTCTGCCTGTTATTTTTCTTTCGTGCAAAGCAATGCAAAGATGTGTACTCATTTTCACTTCAGTGGGAGCTTCTAGCTTCAACCCCCTCTGTGAGTTTTACTGAAATGTTTCACGTCTGAGCACCTAAAAAGTAGGGCAGCCAAAAATCAGTGGCCCCTTTGAAACACACAGCTCCTTATTTCATCTTAACCATCTTGCTTTGCAGTCCTCAAATTCCTTTTCCCAGATCAGTATCTGCTATCTGTGCCACTGGTAGCATTACACCTCTGACCAAAGGCACAGTTGTGCAGAAAAATACTTCATTATTTCCTTATAAAACCAGCTCAACAAACACTACACAAGGCTTTTGTCCAGTGGTTACCCAGCATGAGGCACCCCAAGATGTTGTGGAGCTCCTTCCACCTCAACGTACCTAACTGCAGCTTTTCTCCCAGCTACAATGACACCCACTTGCCTATCTGCCACCCTACTACCACCATATGAATCAAGGCACCAAGGAACCAGCATAACCTTGCAGCCTCTACCTCAAAAAAAGATCACACTTAACAGAGGGCCTTGGAAACAAAAAGTCTTCACCCACCTCCCTCCCCACTTCTGTCACCTTGGAAGGGATTAGAGGCATGCAAGCTGCCTGAACACTTACAGAGACCTCCTCCCATTACTCTCATCTCACCCTACTCCACCTTCAACTCTCTGCTTTTATTCAGTATTTGCTTTTTCATTTTCTGCTTGTGCTCTCTCTCCATCAGAGCTGGTGTGTACCATCCTATCTTCATAAGCAAGGCCTTGGGACTCTTCTCAAGTGCCATGCCCTAACACAAACAGCAATATGTTTCAAGAGTCAACATTTCCTTTGCACCTTTTGGAATTACATTTGGCTTGAAGATCTACTTTTCATCTAGTCATCTTTCTTAATTGTCTGGTACAAAATTTAATATATACTCATTAATAAAGTAAGCCTCTAAAATTATGGTAACAGCTTGTGCCAAACTGGAATCTATCATCTAGACTTAAAAGTCTAGCCTAGTAACTTCCTGTATCTTGTCAGGGAGTAGGAAGTCTCTTGCACAAATCAAAACATTAAAAGAAATCCTTTGTTACACTAAAAATGTGAAACTCATTAACCTAGGGTATGAAAAACTAGCAGGGTTTAAAAGAGTATTTTGCAGATAGTAAGGAAAAAATGCTTATTATGGTGAATACTTCTGATTTGTAATAATTTAAAAACCATTCAACAAAGTATTTGCTTCTAATTAATGAGAGCTAAATGAGCATTAACTGTGTCTCACTATTCCATAAATTAATTGGCATCAAAGAGGATGTTTAGATTAATGGTCTAATACAGCAGGAGAATGCCTGTGCCAGGTTTTGCCCAAATTACAGTAGAGAGGGGTGACAGAAAAGAGGCCACGGAGATATTCTAATTAAATCACCCAATAATCACCCAAAAGAGGTTCTTTCCAGGCTCTGGAACATGCATTCTAGAATTCCAAACTACAGTGTAGTAGCAATATTTCCCTACTTCTGCAATCTTGCAGAGGTACGTTGTTTAATGCATGTGAAATTATGCAATTATCATAACTACCAACTAAAAAATAACACAAAGTAATTAATAATCTCTACCTATTTAAATTACCTCAATGCATTTACTCAGACGTTAATAAGACATTACACTTTTGAATAATCCAAAATAATTCACTTCCCATGATTCAGTAGGTTTAATCTGTGCAGAATTTCAATGCTACTTGCAAATACACCCAAGAAATTCAAGGTTAGTCACTAGCACTTCACCTGCCCTCCCTAAGGCTGAATGTGGCAACTTTGGGAACAATAAAGTTCTTGCAGAACAGACTGTAGTGCATTAGCAAACGCAAAGAGGCTCCAAGTCCACTATCACAACTGTTCAAGTTGGAAGCAACTAGAACTCGTACGCAGAAGTTTAGAGTCCTCTTGATAGTTCACGGAGATCTGATAGTGCTTTTTATGCTATACAACACGGCGTGCCTCTCACCCTCTTACTCTAGTGTAAGTTTACATCTTTAAATTTCCATTTACACGAGGAGTTTCCACATATTTTAATAATTTCCATTTTTTGGTCATTTTGTTCACTACTTTTCCTTTTCTAGTCACTGTATTCTGCTTCAATTTCTGTTTTCACTGTATTTTTTCTGTACTCCTCACGAAAGATTTAAAAATTCAGTATTTTTAATTTCTCATAAAATAAAGAGAAACATGAAGAACATCACCATGATGAAGAAAAAATATCCAACAGATTCTGAGTGTTTTTCTGCATTCATTCTCTTTTTTTCCTTAACAAGAAAAACTCTGGTACAAGCTCTTTCCATTCCCATACACTAAGCACACTACTAATCACATGGGTATTGATTCAGCCTGAAAAAATGCATTGCCACAAACAATTTACCTTTTTCCTTTCGGTTTACGAAATTCTTTTGTGATGAGCAAGTTTTCAGACCTAGAAGTGTTTATATGGAAACAATGCAAGGAAATAATAGGTACAGAAGATGCCTTCTAACCCTGTCTTTTCAAGAGAAGGCGCTTTTGCATTAACCACCTTCCCTTTCTTGGATCTTTCCATCACTTCCAGCTGGGATTTATCATGTCTGCTACTGTCATAGGTTTGTTACCTTTTAATGCAAATTGTCACAAACGACTATTAAGAGTTACTTGTGAATTTGCTAAATGATGAAATCTGAAAGACTGTAGATGCAAATCTCTCAAATCAGTGAAGGCTGAGAGAAAGTGATGAGAAACTCCTGCTAAACATACTTATCTGAGCCAGCAGTGACCAGGACTCCTACATGCCTACCCTGGGTAGCCCTGCCATGCTGAGCACTCCTGCTTCTGCGGCTATTTGGGCACTTGGTTCAAGTCCAGGGGACTTGAAACTACTGAGAGCCAGGTTTGTAGCTCAGTCAGCAATATGGTTCTGCCACCCAGCCACAGACCCCACCCCTCTGAATTCAGAATTCAGACACTCCACCTTGGCAGAATTAGTTTGTGGAAAAAGTGACTATTCCTATACTAATTTTCCTCCTGTGGATTGAGTGTCCATTTGGAGCTGGAGAATATCAGATGCCTTCCTGAGTACACCTTTTGCCATTTAGTTTAATCTGAAAGGAGTTCACCTCAGGTGCTCCAAGCTCACTCTGCTTTGTTACCAAAACCGTATGTAATGTTAGGAGATGCACTTCACACAAAAAGTATTATCCAACAAACAGAGGAGTGTTTCTCTCTGTTATCAACAGTTGCGTATGTCCTTGTTCTAGTGCTTGGTCATATTTTTTAACCATGCATTTTCCCAACTGCACTTGATCTGCTCAATGAAGTCAATTGTATACTACAAAATGCACTTGCAGATAGGTTTCTGACAGTTACAGAGATGTGTTGGCGTACTTTGCCTCTTGGAATCATAGAATCATTTAGGCTGGAAAAGACCTTTAAGATCAAGTCCAGCACTAAGCCATACATTTTCAAGCGCCACATCTAAGCAACTTTTAAACACGTCCAGGGATGGATTTGAGGAAATTTGACATCTGCAAACCCATGGGCCCCGATGAGATACATCCATGTGTGTTGAGGGAGCAGACAGAAGTCATTGCTAGACTACTTTACTTCATCTTTGAAAAAGTCCTGGAAAATGGGAGAGGTGCCTGAGGACTGCAGGAAAGCTAATGTCACTCCAGTCTTCAAGAAGTCAAGAAGCAGGACTTGGGGAACTACAGACCAGTCAGCCTCACCTGCATCCCTGGAAAGATCATGGAGCAGCTTATTCTGTAGATCATCTCTAAGCACATGGAAGAAAAAAGTGGTTATCAGGAGTAAACAGCATGGATTCACCAGGGGGAAATCATGTTTGACTAATCTCATAGCCTTCTATGATGATATGACAGAATGGATAGATGCATGGAGAACAGCAAATGTCGTCTTCCTCAAAAAGCAAGGCTTTTGACACTGTCTCCTACACCATCCTTGTGGATAAGATCAGGAAGTGTGAGTTAGAAGACCAGACAGTGAGATGGATCAAGAACTAACTAAACACTAGAGCCCAGGGGGTTGTGATTGATGGAGCAGAGTCCACTTGGAGACCTGTGACTAGTGGTGTTGCCCAGGGGTCAATACTGGGCCCAGTCTTATTCAACATCTTCATCAATGACCTGGGTGAGGGGATAAAGTATATCTTCAGCAAGTTTGCTGATGATACAAAGCTGGGAGGATTGGCTGATACACCTGAAGGCTGTGAAGCCATTCAGCAAGATCTAGACAGACTGGAGAGCTGGGCAAAGATTAACCTAAGGAGGTTCAACCAGAGTAAGTGTGGAGTCCTATACCTGGGGAGAAAAAGACCTATGCACTAACATAGATTAGTCATTGACCTGCCAGAAAGCAGCCCCATGGGGAAGGTCCTTGGGGTCCTGGTGGACAAGTTATCCATGGGACAGCAATGTGCCCTCATGGCCTAGAGAGTCAATAGTATCCTGGGGTGCATGAAGAAGAGTGCGGCCAGCAGGTCAAGGGAGGTTCTCCTCCCCCTCTACTCTGCCCTAGTAAGACCCCAGCTGGAGTACTATGTCCAGTTCTGGGGTCCCCAGTTCAAGAGGGACATGAGGAAAGGCTAAGAGAGCTGTGGCTGTTTAGTCTTGAGAAAAGACTTAGAGGGGACCTTATTAATGTCTACAAGTATCTGAAGGGTGGATGTCAAAAATGGGCCAGTCTCTTTTCAGTGGTGGTTTGCGATAGGACGGGGGGAAACGGCACCAAGCCACAACACAGGAAGTTCTGCCTCAACATGAGAATAAAATTCTTTACTGTTAGAGTGACAAAGTACCTGAACAGGTTGCCCAGAGAGGTTGTGGAGTCTCTTTCTTTGGAGACTTTCAAGACCCATCTGCACACATTCTTGTGTGATTCGCCCCAGATGTTCCTGCTGCAGCAGAGGGACTGAGCTTGAGGATCTTCAGAGGTCCCTTCCTACCCCTGTGATTCTATGGTGACTCAACCATCTCCCTGGGCAACATGTTCCAATATCTGACAATACTTTTACTGAAAAAGTTCTTCCTAATATGTTTTCTAAATCTCCTCTGGCTCAGCTTCAGGCCACTCCTTCCTGTTCTATGGCCAGTTACTTGTGAGCAAAGACCAGTGTCTGCCTTTTTAAAATGTCCTTTCAGGTAATTTTAGAGGATGACGAGGTCTCCCCTCAGATTCACCTTCTTCAGACTAACTAGCCCCATTTCCTTCAGACACTCCTCTTAAGACTTGCTCTCAAGGCCCTTTACCAACTTCATTGCCCTTTGGACACCGTCCAGAACCTCTGATGTCTTTCTTGTATTGAGGTGCCCAAAACTGGACACAGTACACAAGGTGTGGCCTCACCAATACTCGGTACAGAGGACAGTCACCTCCTTGCCACACTATTTCTAATACAGGCCAGGATGTCATTGGCCTTTTTGGTCACTTGGGCACAATGCTGACTCATATTCAGCTGCCTATCAATCAGAACCCCCACGTCCCCTTCTTCTGGTCAGCTTTCCAGTCACTCTTCCCCAAGCCTGTGGCGTTGCACGGCACTGTTATGGCCCGAGTGCAGGACCCGGCACTTGGACTTGTTGAGCTGCATACAATTGACCTCTGCCCACTGATCTGGTCTGTCCAAGTCTCTCTGTAGAGCCTCCCTACCCTCAGGCAGACCAACACTCCCTCCCAACTTGATGTCATCTGCAAACAACAGGTAACAGAAATGTTAGATTGTGTTTGTTGACTGATGACTATTCTGCTTTCAGTGAATTATCTGGTTAAGTTTAGGAACTGTTTGAAGACTTAGAGCAGATATTCTGGGGAAAAAATAAAATCATAATCCTTTTCTACTCTAAGTAATAACTCCTTAAATAATTTTCTTTGCACATTTCAGTATCACATGGGAAGAATTAAGATTTGCTCATGTCTACAAGAATTGTAGAATTGCTCATATTTTTATTTTTATTTTAATGACAAGGGGTCATTAAGGTCAACATTTCTGGCTTATCTATATAAACAGTAATTTTATCTCTCTGGATTAGTTACATGAAAGTGCACAGAGATTCATACTCATATCCTTTCCTACATGTGCAAAACTCACCTTCCCCATACAGAAATTGAAATTCCTTGCATTTGACCATCACTGTGAATGGACTTTGTACAAGGGAGAATTACAAAATTAGGTTCACATACTTTGTATTGCATCTGTATTTCCTATTAGGACTAGGAAATGAGGAATCCTTGTAGCAAATCATCTGGAACTTAAGAGTCAAAATAATGATGTCCTGGCAGACACAGGTGACATTATTACATCAAAAAGCAAGTGAAATGTCATGTCATAAATTCACTATGTTTAAAAAGAAAGGAATAGAGCAAAACTGGATATGCCAGACTTAAATTTCAAGGTGATCACTATTACTGCTCCTCTAAGCTTAACTTCAAGAATTTGGTTCACATTTCCTTTTTATTGGTGTACTTTGTATGACCTCAGCAATATTGCCAATACACATTCAGAGGACAGTTTAAAATCATTACCCCTTGTCCTATCACTACCCTTTCTGGTGAGAAGCCCCTCCTCAGCTTTCCTGTAGGCTCCCTTCAGGTATTGGAAGGCCACCACAAGGTCTCCCAAAAGCCTCCTCTCCAGGCTGAATAGCCTCAACTCTCTCAGACTGTCTTCACAGCAGAGGTGCTCCAATTCTGGGCTGTGAGCACACACTGGTGGCTCACGTTGAGCTTCTCATCTATTACCACCTCCAAGTTTTTTTCCTTGGGACTGCTCTCTGACCATTCATAACCCAGCCATTGTTTGTGCCTGTGGGTGCACCAACCCAGGACGAGGACCTTGCACTTGGCCTTGTTGAACTTCATGTAGTTGGCACTGGCCCACTTGTCCAGCCTGTCAAGGTCCCTCTGGATGGCCACTGTTCCTTGTAGTGTGTCAACCACTCCACACAGTTTTGTGTTGTTAGCAAGCTTGCTGAGGATACACTCAAATCCCTCCATTCACATCACTAACAAAGATGCTAAACAGCACTGGTCCCAACACTGATCCCTGAGGGGCACCACTCATCACTTGCCTCCATTTGGACATTGAACCATTGACCACAACTCTCTAGGTGCGGCCATCCAACCAATTTCTTATCCACCAAGTGGTCCATCTATCAAATCTACATCTATCCAATATAGAGACCAGCATGTCATATAGGACAGTGTCAAACACTTTTTGCAGGTTCAGGTAGATTACATCACTCTCCCCTTGTCCACTGACACTATGACCCCATTGTAAAAAGCCACAAAATTTCATCAGGCATGATTTGCCCTTGGTCAATCCATGCTGGTTGCCACCAACCACCTCCATGTGTCTTAGCACATTGATGTGTTTAGCACATTCTCTGGGTTTATGCCAATAGCCTTAGGACCAGTACTTTTTATTCACATTGCTTAGGTAAATTTGTTCAGAGCACTGGACTGCTTCTTTTTCCAGAAAATGTACATTACCTGCGGAGCACAAATGAAGAAAACTTACAAACAGAATTATCTTTTTTTTTTTCACTGCTAATATGTCTACATGAAAAATGTCTACTCATTCTGCTGTTAAAACTCAGTCTATTCTAAACAAAAGAAAAATTCCATGTGATTGTTAAAGTACTGAGTTAGAACATGATTTTCAGACCTCTCTGAGGGAAAAGGCTTAAGGAGCCACTGGACAATTACATCCTTTACTTTTATGAGCTAAGCTTTTTAGTCAACTCTTCCAATATGAATGTGATAGATTTTTTTGTTAAATGTTACCACTCATCAAATAAAATATTTTCAACAAAAGGTATTTTACCAGTTGTATCTACCACCTGGTTACAGTTTTTTTCTCATTTTAAACAGCAGCACATTTCAGCTAAGACTTTAACAATCTGTCATTTTGACTTATGCTCATAGCAAACAGCATGTATTTCTTTATCTACAGCCTTGGGCAACATTCGTATTTTCTCCTGGGCTCCATTCCAAAAGGCACAGTTTAAAAATAGTGTAAATAGGTGTTAAAACATTGTGTTTGTTGTTTTTTATCTTTATTGCTTTCCTATACCTTAGCTCCACTTCTGGTATATGTTCAAAAAACCTAAGGGTTTTAGTGGCATTGGCACATAGTCAAACACAGCTTCTGTCAACTTTAACCCTGCTATTGTTTCAAGTCGCTGAGACAGTTTGTTGTAACACAGACAGGTGTTCTTAAATAAAGTCCAATTTTCACAAGATACTTAACAGTAAAATCAAAACATACATTTAGATAATCAGATGTTCACGCACATGCACTCAGGAATACCTAACAAACACATGCCATTGTGCAAGCCCAACAATTTGAAAAATCAGCTCCCTCAAGGACATGCAAAGTTCCTTAAGCCACGGGCTAATTAAGTTTTCCTTCATTAGAAAAATATCCCAAGTCTACAAAACACCCAGTTCCTGTGCTGCTGCAACTGGTTCTCAGCCTCCCGAGAGAGAGAGAGAGTCTTATGAAGAAAAGTCCTGAGCATTTCCTTAAGCTGGAGCAGTCATGATATAAAACTTTCTCCACTCCTCTTTTCTTTTGGTACCTTTGAAGAGCTGGAGGCAGCAACATCTGCCAAAGTGCATTAGACAAATTGGCACTCACAGCTGAGCAATGGTTCTCTCCTAAGTGTATTTCCAGATGGTGATATGAATGCAGTACAAACAGGTACCTATGATCACGGAATCATAGAATGCAAGGTTGGAAGGGACCTCAAGGATCATATGGTTCAACCTTTGTAGGTACTACTATTGTTTATATAAGATGTCTCAGCACCCTGTCAAGCTAAGATTCAAAACCATTCAATGTGGGCCAACCTAGCACTTCCCTTGGGAGACTATTCCAATGTTTGATTGTCCTCATAGTGAAAAATTCACTTCATGTCCAATCAGAATCTCCCCAGGAGCAACTTGTGCCTATTACCCCTTGTCTTTTCCATGCGACTCCACGTAAATAGGGACTATAAGCCTTGTTTTCTCAAGACTGAACAAACCCAGTTTCCCCAGCCTCTCCACTTATGGCAGGTCCTTGTCCTGGTTTGAGACAGGATGAAGCCAATTTTCCTTTTACTGATTTCTTTTTTCCTTCAGTGAGCTCTCTTCTAACTAGCAGTAAATGTTCCAGCTAGTGGACTGATAACACTGGAATGTTTACACTACTGCTGAGATGCCAAGGTTGTGTCTTTGCCCTGCCTCTTCAAACACTAGTGGGAGATGTATGACCCCTCCGTAGGGCAGGCTGAACTAGAGATAGTCAGCAAAACTGGCCAGAGATATTCCATGCCATGTATCTACGTGAGCTCAGAGGAAGTCAAAGATCACAGAAGACAAATTCCTTCCTGTTTCTTCTTTCCTTCTCTTCTGTCCATGGCTGGCAACCAAGGAGGACTCAATCCATCCAACACCATCATAACTCTCCTCTCAGCTCCTGTCTGCTCTGCTTCTCCCTCTGGCAGTGCTCTGGGATTTTTTGGGACTGTTCACAGCTAAGGATAGTGCCGTGGGAGTTGCTGAGGGAATTGCACATTCCTGAATACATTTGTATATAATTGTACATATTTTCCTTTATACTTAGTTCTTAATTACAACTGTGTAGTTTAGTTTTCAATCCAGAGAGTCTTTCTCCCTCATTCTCTCTCTCCTTCCCTACCTGGGTAGGAGGAGTAAGGGATCAATTTTTGTCTCTGGTTTAATTGCCGATCCTAAGTCAAACTGTGGCAGTGCTCCAGTCCTGTGATCATCCTTGTGGCCCTTCTCTGAACCCTCTCCAGCCTGTCTGCATCCTTTTTGTAGAGTGAGGATCAAGACTGTATGAAATACTCCAGGTGTGGTCTGAGTAGAGTGGAATAATGACTTTATCTCTGCTGGTGATGCCCTTCTTCACACAGCCCAACACCCTGTTAGCTTTCTCTGCTTCTACAGCACACTGTTCAATCATGTTGAGCCTGTTATCCACCAAGACCCCTACGTCCCTTTCCACAGGGCTGCTCTCTAGCCAGGTGGATCCCAGTCGGAACTGCACTCCTGGGTTGTGTTTTCCCAAGTGCAAAACCTTACACTTGTCTCAGCTGAACAGCTGAGGTTTCGTAAGGTTTCTGCCATCCTCCAGGATGACCTGGACAGAATGGAGGAGTAGGCTAGCAGAAACCTTATGAAGTTCTATTTCTTGCTTCCACTACTGTTATTTAAAGAATCAACAACCTAATTTTCATTAATATTTTGTAGAAAAGAATATTATTTAGACTATTGTGAATATTCACCCACCTCCCTAAAAATAAAATGCTGAAGATAAAATTACAAATGCAGAGGGAATTTATTTGCTCAACGACGTGTATCAAAACAATGTTTCTCTGCATATTCTGACCAACTAGCAACCCAGCAATAATTTAGGACTGTGTAATATCAAAATTGAGTATGTTTTCACAGCTGCAGTTGTCAGGATCATAGGTCAATGCATTTTCTTTGAACAAAGCAGGCAAACTTGAGTGAGATAGTAAAGGGTTACATCTGCCTTTGGAATTAACCAACAGCCTAAAGGAAGTATGCACACTGAATTCCTTTTTGTTAAAAATAATGGTGAATATGGAAAAATTCCATGTTTTAAAGAATCTATATTCCTTCAAGGAACAGATGGAGAGACACAGTTTAAACAGGAGTGTCAAGAGCACCAACAACCACCTATGCATAAAGCAAGACACCCTCTAGTCCCACAACAGCATGAGGCACATGTAACAAAATGCTCAACCAGATTTTAGCTAGCAAGAGGGAGATGTTGTTTACAAATGACAGACAGTATGAGTAAAACACCTATATTCTCAGCTATAACTGAGTGGTTCCTGGTGGGAAATGAGGTCACTGAAGTATCTGATGCATTCTTGTTGCATTAATCATTACTTACAAGAATAAGTATTCATGCAACCAGTTTCAATGGGGCCAGATAATATCCCAGAAAGATGTGTTAGGAAAATGTATTCCTTCAGCTCTCAGCAAAATCTATGTGTCTGGGACTTTTGTTATACCTGGAATATCTGCATCCTCCTTTTTTTTTTTTTAATAAGTGAACAAAAAACCCCAAACAAAATTGGCCTTACAGATCGCTTTTCTAGGTCTGGGTGAAGAGGATTATCCAACTGCAGGTGCAAAAGACTGCAAGGTGAGACCTGTGGTGTCACAGATGAATGCACTTAAAAAAGAAAACTAACCAGAAAGAACAAAACCAAGTGTAATTTTTGCAAATTAACCTTGCTCACCTGGGTTAGCAATTGTATTCATTGTACTCCTCCACGCAATACATGACCTTGCTGCCTCTCCTCGATACAGTTGGTTGTCCTAATTTCTTTCAATAGAAAACTTTGCTTTAAGGCAGAATTGGACTTAGACATGCCACTCTCTCTGATCAGAAACAGTGAGGTAAGAAAGAACTAAGCTTGCCTAAAATTTACCAGTTTATTTTGTGTGACAAATAAAGCATTTCTACAGCCTCCCATAAGAACTCATGTGGAGGAGGTTTAGCAGGCTATCAACACATTTCATATCTCGTATCACATCACATTAATCATCAGGTTATATTAAAAAGTTTGCCTGTCCTTGCCTGTTTATTCCATACAAAGAAAAAGCTTAACATTGAAGTTGTTCAATGAATCTTCATGTTTGATTTGAATTTTTTGAAGTTGACATGCGCCTATACTTTTCTTCTCTCATGATAATGACCACATTAGGCTCTGGTTCTACATGCAGAATAATTTTAGATTTAAATATACTTGATCTAATCATCAACCCTAAGAAATCTTTGCCTTTACTTGGATTTCTATTTCAGATAAAGAAATTTAAAAATTTCACAAAAACATTCAAGCTTTTACTGTTTTACCCCAAATCATCAAATAGATATTGTAACAAATTTCTATTAATTTTTTTCCAGCATTAATGAAAGTACTTAGGATCCTATTTCAGAGGTAGGACTTCATCCCTAGATATAAGTAGCTCAAATACAAAATAACATAGCGAGACATGTAATTTTTGTCTCTATGTTCCCTTCTGTAGAAGTAACTACGTTATCCTCATCCTGCTTTTCATTTTACACACATCTCCTGTTCCTGCTCTGATGTACTGGAGGACTGGGGGCAATGTTTAGCAGATGAGTTTTTCTTTACTTCAAAAAGAGAAAGCAGGCAGTGGGATTGGTGAAAAAGGGGGGAAAAAATCCCAGAGCTATACAACTCCTTCTACTGCCATGATTGGCAAAGGCTGCTCCAGGTGTCCTGGCCATGATGGACTCTAGCCCAGAGAGAGGTCCTGGCACCACTACAGGAGCCCCTCAGAAGCATTTCTAGCCCCACAAAAAGCTGGAATAATAGCTGGGTAATAAGCATATGCCTGGATTTAACAGTATTAAAAATACGCAAAGGAAGTAACAGATGGAAACGTACTGTCCACTACCATTAAAAACTGAAGGTAAGGGCATCATTCTTATAAAAAGTCATAATTTTAGTAGGTAGCTGCCAAGCCCAGAGGTGCTACAGCTGCTAATAGCAACTCAGGACCTGTTTCATGCTTCTGAAGATGAACAAAGGCCTGCTTTTATTCAGAACATAACAGTCATGACATAATAAATATGGCAGGGTAAACGCTCACAAGTGTAAATAAACACAGCTCCAAAAAAGCACTGTACAGCTCCTATGGATTTGGTCCTGTATGTAAACTATGTCCTTTCATGAAACTATCCAGATTCCTTGCTTGTGACCAAAAAATCAATCTTTAATCAAAAATGAAAGCCCTAAAATGAATTTAAATTAAAACTTTGGAGTAATTTCTCATCTACTGCTCCAGTGACACCAAAACCACAGAGGGTCTGGAACACATGCAACATTATTCAGCAGTTTTCATTTGCGATCCCATATACGCTCAATAAAATAATGATTTTACCATTATTTCCTCAAAAAGAACTAATAAGATTTGAAAGAATTATAAAATGTGCATTCCCATCATTAGGTGATAAATCAAATTCCCCTATGACCAGCCCCTGCCTCACTGCAATGCTATTGATACTGGGGTCTGAAAATCCCTGACTGCAGTTCAGGTGAACCATTCCATGTAACACAGGAAGAAGAAAAAAATGTTCAGTTACAGTCCCTGTCAGAGAGCATGTACACTAAAAAAAAAACCTTGAAAGCAAAACAAGGTGGGTGGAGAGGAGCTGACCCTGGCATTTTGGTTTTCCTACTTTTTCCAGAAGCTGCATGGATAGGGGAAGGCTGGAGTGGATGTGTGACATGTTTGCACTGTTAGAAAGGAGCTGTGCAAACTATCAGTATCAGGTTTTTTGATTCAACTTTAGACTTACAATTTATAGGGCAGAAAAATATTTTTACTTATTCAGTAGGTTCTTTAAGTTTACTGTTTGCCAAGACTCTCATTTTGAACTTGCCAGTTTTGCTTTAAAACAGATGCTGACCTCGAGTGGAGTTATATTTACAGCCAGCTTAGACTATAATTTTGCACACTGCTGTGAAAGGTGACAGGGTTCAATTCCGATGTGAGTTAAGAGGGAACCAGGGGCTCATTCTCACACCAACACTGCCTGGAGGCTTTTTGGCTACAGTGAATTCAGAACTCTCTTTGGAGAGCCTGGGCATTCAGCACCCAGTTTTTCTGGACCATAAACCACACTGAACAGGGCCACAGGCTCCAAATTGCCAGCAATCATAAACCATAGTCCTTTCCCATATGTGACTGCATGGCACCATCTCTCTTATTAGTCTATTCCATGTCTGATTCAGCAAAGACCATGCTTTCACCAAGCAAAACCCTGGCTGTCCAACTTGGTCAGAGGTCTGCCACTGGCAGCAGGAGGAACAGAACAACTCAGCTTATATTTGCTTGCACAGCCATACCTCAAAGCCCATGCTTAAAACCTTTGCCTTGCTATGAATTCTCTTCTGAGGCTGAATCATTGCTGGGGTAGACCATAAATAGCAGCTTGTACCTGATAGTATTAATATAACAATAAATGAGATTTTTCTTCATTTAACCAATAATTATTAAGCCCAGATGGATAAACTGTAAGCCTCTCAAAATGTTTTCCAAATACTGGAAATATTTGGCCCCAAAGAGCCAATTGTGTCCTGTGGTACATCAAGGACAGCGTTGCCAGATGGTCAAAGGGAGGCAATTGTCCCACTCTACTCTGCACTGGTGCAGCCTCGTCTTGAGTACTGCATTCAGTTTTGGGCACCACCAACATAAGAAGGACATCAAGCTATTGGAGAGTGCCCAAAGGAGAGCCACGAGGATGGTGAGGGGTCTGGATGGGATGTGTTATGAGGAGAGGCTAAGGTCACTTGGATTATTCAGCTTGGAGGATGGTGAGGGTGACCTCATTGCAGTCCATGACTTCCTCACAGGGGAAGAAATGAGGCAGGTACTGATGCCTTCACTCCTGTGACCAATGACAGGACTCAGGGAAATGGCAGGAAGCTGAATCAGGGGAGGTTTAGGCTAGATATCAGGAAAAGGTTTTTCAGCCACAGTGGCTGAGCATTGGAACAAGCTCCCCAGGGAAGTGGTCACAGCACCAAGCCTGCCCAAGTTCAAGAGGCATTTCGATGATGCTCTCAGGCATATGGTTCTTGGGGTGCCCTACACAGGGACAGGAGTTGGACTTGATGATCCTCATGAATCCCTTTCAACTTAGCATATTCTATGACTCTATGCTTATATGAAAATTATAAACACCAACTTACAAACACCACCAAATAGTTGAAAAGTTCTAACAATCTCACAGACACTTATTGAAAAAAAAAAAAAAAAAAAAAAAAGTTGTAAAATGAATAATATGATGTGCTCTAGGTGACCCTGCTCTGGCAGGGGCATTGGACTAGATGATCTTAAGAGGTCCCTTCCAACCCCTAGGATTCCGTGATTCTGTGAATAGATTACTATTTTCCATCAAAATATTTTACTATGTTAAAGAAATTCAATCTGACTAAACAATACACATTAGGGCTGTAAACCCAGAAAACCACATACATTTGTTTTTCTCTAGGGAAAGATGACCCCCTTCACTGAAGTCAATGGAAAAAATGTGGTACATAAAGTCAGTCACACATACCTGAACCTGGGGAGTGAACACTGAAAATACAAAAAATAATTGAATTCTGATCCAAAGTAATAAATTACCTTTATTTGACTAACACTTTTAAATTATGTTGACTCTTTTTTTTTTTTTTTTCATTCCCTGAGGAATACAGGTAACATTTATACAACCTTTCGCTTCTAAGACAATTGTCTGTTTTATATTCTGTTTTCTAGACTTGTAGAAGAAAGATTTGGAAACTGATTCCTATAGTATCTTGATTTTATCACTTTCAGTGTTTACTCACATTAATACTCCAGGCTGTGAAGCAGAACAGAGCAGCTGTGACAGCTGTTCATTGCTCTGTCATTCTTCCTAGAGAAGTGGTGGCCTCTAAAAGAAGGACAAGAAGTGAGTACTTTAATGAGCCAAATCATTAAAACTAAATCTATCAGTTCATTTCTCAGCATGCTCATTATGTTCATGCACAGGTAGGTAGGATTTAGAGAAAGTCAGTCTTCTGTCATTATAACAGCATTTACAGAGAGGAATCAAAAGGATGAGAAAATATTATGGCCTTCGCATTTTCAACTATTAGAATTGTAACTCACTATCTTCATAAGAATATTACATACCCTAATTGTCATGAACTTCATATCCAGCATTTCATAAACAGTATTGCTTCTCTTAGCTAAAAGACCTTGCTTAAAGAAACACTTTAGAGATTATATTGTTCACACAAAAGCTGTAATCATGTCCTAAATCTATTTGTCCCACACTGAATAATCTTTTATCTTGTCCACTTGAACAGACCCTGCATGCTGTTGCACAATCAAGGGTAACACCTTTCTTCCTAAACATGATTGCCTTCATTTTCATTTCCCCCTATTAACAAAATAACAGAAATAATAATTTCACAAATTATGCTTTTCTTTCTCACTAGCCCCTGAAGACCTACTTCAACAAATGTCTTTATTAAAATATAACCAGCCTCTCTATTCCTTTTTTTTTTTTTCCTTTGCAGCAGAGAGGAGTGTCTGGGGAGAAAAAAGTACTATACAAAAGTTTACAAATTTTGTTTGAAACAATAATAAATTTTTATTTTTTAATAATAACCATTAACCAGTCTGACCAAAAGTGATTGCTTTTATGATCTTTTAGCATTTAAAACATTATTTTCAGAAGAAAAAAATGCACACAATAAACTTTTTTTTAAATTTAAAATATAAATGTTTTGTTCAACTAAAATGTGTAATACTGCAATAAAATATACATATATATACTATAATATTATAAGAGTGTACTAACATAAAAATTTTGAAGTGTGGAAGACACAGTTGTTCCCTTTGTGCATAAGCATGCACACAGAAGTATTCAGTTGCCTCTCATAGCTTCCAGGACTCCTAGAATACATGAGTCCTGGCTTCAAAGAAAACTGGAGTCCAGGGGACATATGCTGAAAGGTACCAAGAAGATGAAGTTAGTTCTGTGGGATTAGAGCTTTCTATTTTGGTCATACACTATGCTGAGCAGATGCCAACAAATTGCACCTGCTACACACCACTTTCTGAAAGCTGATTAACACTGCAGCAGAATTTACTGGGGTGTGCTCAGGGCTTTTTCAACCTTTAATGGACCCATGTGACCCTCCTCTCTGGTTGCTTCCGATGTGGCTGGCTGGGAAGAAGAGCATTTAAACTCTCCTGGAGTTTTAAAAGCTAGCAAAAAAAAAAAAAAGTGCAAATAGCTCATTTACTTTTTGTCCCTCCTTCTCCCTTTATCTTCTGACTACTTTGAACTTAGCCAAAGATGCATTGTGTTTAGCAATTTCCCATTAAGAACCTTCTCAAGAGCAATAAACTTCTCCTAATAATCAGTAAATTTTCTCCCCATTCCTAAAAGAAAGATGTACAAACATCGGTACTTGGCCAAATGTTTTCCCCAGTCACCTTTACCTGAACTCAAGGTCATTTATGTCCTCCTCTTATATCCTTACCAAAAATCACCACTCAGTTAAGGCTTATGTGAAATTTTCTGACAAAAATTGAAAAGATTTTGAAGGGTTTTCACTAAGACACAAATACTCAATCGCTGATCACTGATGTCAAAACCAGGGGCATGGTCTTCTGTACTGAGCTGTTTCACCAAGTTACTTTTGCTCTTGGGTACAGATTGCTAATGACTGCATGATATTATGTTTCTCCCACACACATACCTCTCCAGATAAAGCCATCAGATCTATTCTTCCTCCTCCATACAACTTGCACAAAATGTTACCACATAAGGCATAAGAACAAGAAACAGGGAGAAAAAGCAATAGGGCTCCCAGATGACAGTAGCATGATATTGATTTGTTTTGAAAACAACGTTGAAGACAGACAGAAACAATTTTAAGCCAAAGCAGAGAGACTTACTAACTAGAAATTATCAGTGTGGCCATCAGGATATAACAAATATTAGCTTGCCCTGAATCCAAAGATAAGGCTACTGAAATAGCATAATGAACATCAATACATAAGCATTTTGCAAAACTTATGGCCCAGCCAAACACCATGGATATCATTCACACACCAGCACATGAGCAACCTGACCATGGCAGAGGCAAGACAAGCAGTTGCAGACAGAACTGCATAGTATGAATTCAGTAAAGGTGTTGTGGTCTGTTTTTTTTTTAAAGTTGAAAATTTGGCACTCTTCTAAACACTGTCTCAATGTGATCTTTAATTCCCTGATACTATAGGGAGATATATAAAAATATATATTCACCTACAAGATGTAAGGAAACCAGGACTTTCACAATCCCACTTTTCTTTCTGGCTTCAGCCAGCCCATTTATTTTTAATGTCATGCTGTATGTTTCACATGATGGGCTTTGAAATCCTGTATGTTTTTTCAAGATCAGATTACCAGCACTGTGGGGGAGGAGGAGACATTATAGCTACTGGTGCAAACTGCTGCCTGAAATTGTTGTTCTGAGAATAGTGCTAATCTCAAATGTACAACTAAAAAGTGGTAGGAAACAACAGAATAATTGGCTACCCATCAACAGTCAATGAATGGCATGATTCTTTACACATCTTTACTTTTTATGCTGAAGTTAATTGAGAGATGGCTATAAAATAGTCAGTAACAGAGTGTATAAGGGCATATTACCCCAAACTTTACCACTAGGCACACATGTATGCTATCCACTGATGAATCAAGGACCACAACAGCAACATTAAAACTGCATTATCGGTGGGTTACAGAAAAACACACATGAAGCCTCAGGTGTGAGATGCTTTGCATTTTGTCAA
Source organism: Chaetura pelagica (assembly GCF_000747805.2). Taxonomy (NCBI): domain Eukaryota; kingdom Metazoa; phylum Chordata; class Aves; order Apodiformes; family Apodidae; genus Chaetura; species Chaetura pelagica. The sequence goes on along the minus strand of NW_009951797.1, from coordinate 203,844 downwards.
TTCTTTTAATATGTTTCTGACCCTTTTGTGTCTTTGTGTAACCCTTTCTGACCTGAGGCTTCAGATGTGAGCCCTCTCCTGGGCATGCCTGCGCAAGAGGCCTCTCATCTCCTGCGTGTTCCCCTTCCCCCTGTGGCAGGGGAAGAGGGCAAATATCCAGCAGCCCCTCTTGAGTGACTGGTTAAGCTGCCCAGGTGATCCCTCTGTGACCTGCTCCTCTCAGGACCAGCTACATTAGCTGCTTGAGTTGCTTGTTTTGACTGTAATGGGACTGGAATTTCTCCTACTCCTAACCCAAAGGCTGCATCTAGAACTTAGCAGAGCAGCAGTGATCAACGACAACCTACTGAAAGCCTGCGTGCTCAGAGAAAACGCTGACATTGGCCATCCAGAGAGCATGCTTGAATTTCCATCTCAGAGCTGTTTGCAGGGTGACCTGAAATGAACTTCTGACTCCAAGTCTAGTTCTGGAAGAACACAAAATGTTCCCTCCATGTGAAAATTTTTCCTTGGCAGAGAAACAAATGAGGATGGTAACAACTCCTGCACTGCCACAGGTGATGGCTGGAGAAGAGGGCTGTAGGAGAGAGCATTTTGTGTTGCCTCTCCTGTAGGTAAGCCAAAGACTCCCAGCTGCAGACTTGAAAAGCCAGGACTAATGTACTGGCAAACGTGCCAGCAGCAGAACAGCTCTGCAGGTGCTTCTGAGAGCTCTGCTACCTTACACAACTCCCACAGCATCAGTTTTGCTAAGCTGAACAAAAATAAGTGTAAATGAAGCAACGTGGGAATATATACACCATATCACAGTTTGCCAGCTAAATAATTTTTCCTGATTTTTTTTTTCTGTTGAACACCCTGCAAGGAAAAAAACAACAACCCACATGTCAAAATACTCCTTTCCCTTCAAGATCCAGTACTTGGCTCTGTTTACTGGTGGAGGCTTCTTGAGCAGAGGTCTGACCTTCCTTCACTAGAGTCCTCAGATATGTTCCACATGAGCTCTCCAAGTCTCATCCTTCACAGGACAAAAGAAAGGCCCACTGCCTACTTTAGACATGCCTTTTCTTACCAAACAACGAAGCTAGGGAATAAGAAATCATTGTACATTTGTTACTTTTTTAAATTGCCATATAAATATAGCCCTTCAACCAAATACTGCTTCCACACTCAATGTAGGAGAAAAATTGTAACTAATAGGAATTATTTGACATGCACATAATCAATAATACATGAACTTTGCATGCTGACATGCACTGTATGTCAGTTAAAATGGTTAAAAGCAACTGTCCCTAAAACATAGATGCCTGTTTTTTGAATTAGTGTCATAAGCTAGAATTTTTTAATTTCAGAAAAGATAAAGATCTCTACAGGAATCAGAGCAGCTACCATTGGATTGAATACCCATACTTCCTTCCAACACAAATCAAATATCAAGCATTCCTCTCCCATTACATTTCTTCAAGTATTATCTTCTTGTTTCTTTAATAACACACGAGCTTCCTCAGTTATTTATGCATTCCTGAGGTGATGGTCAAGCATTTAGCATCCAGCTTATCTCCATCTACTGTGTACAAGGACAGATTTTCTGTACTGCAGAAAAAGGGAATTCTGACATTAAATTCACTGTCTACTGCTTTAGTTCAAATGTAAAAAAAATAATGGGGCAACAAACACAATAAGAAATGACCAAGCAGAGCCTAGAAAACCCCCAGTGAAGAGATTTAAATAATTCAGTGTCTTTTAATGAACGTAACTGCCCTGAAATCACAATAATCTTTACAGAAGATAGGACCACAAATAATTATCACACCCCAGGGGATCATAGGTTTTACAGATGAACTAAGAAAGATAAGCTGTGTAGGTCACATTTTTCTTTTGTGACCTTCATACACTGTACTGAGAAACGTACAAATAAAGAAGCTGCCCATTACCATTGCCACAAAAAGCACTCAGAGAGCTGCCCAAGTATCCATGCATTGGTACATCTCTGTGACAGGTCATGGGGTCAAAATTCGAGCTCCATAATGCATATGGCTGGGGGTCAGTGGAGGCATTCCTTGTGAAGCACACACTGCTGCTGCAAATAGTAACAAAACCTGCCTTGTTACCTGTTTATCACTCCTGGTCTGAAACCAAACCAAAAAGACAGGGATTAGTCTCCTCCAATATACTGCTCTAACACCAATTTAAGGGAAAGATGTACCCTTATACACACACAATAGCAAACTACATGGATTGAATTCTAGCAAAATCTTAGTTGCAAATTCCTTACTGCTGTGTTACAGGAAGGTAACAGCATAAAAGTCCTCATTCATAACAGGTGAAATGTCTTCATCTCTCCATTACACGAAGAATAACGATCTATTAGTTAAAAAAAAAAAAAAAAAAAAGAGGCTGGTGCTGACCTTTATTTGCAGTTTAAACTAGGTCCCAGGTTTCCATGCTTGCCAAGATCTAATTTATCTCTAAAATTTAATATGCAGAATTGAGCTAACTGAAATCCAGCTGAATAAGCACAGAATTCTGGCATATGGTCATCTAAGTTATTTTAACATCCTTAAGTGGTTAAGTGTGCAAACCTATGAACACAATAATTACATTTTGACATAAATCAGATTTAAATGAAAGAAGGCCGAAAAACTGGCTCAGCTTCTTTATTTCTTAAAACATATTTTATTTTATTGGCAAACAATCACGTTTAAGAAATCTAATCATTATGCAAGAGCTGACAAAAATAAAAAAAGGCACACATTACTGCTGATATATGAAATGTTTTTTTTGTCCACTCACAATTTTGGGGTTTGTTGTTTGTTTTTTCCCCCCCTATTGCTAGCTGAAGGAGTAGTTAGTGTTATTTACTCAAGTCTGCTCAAGAACCTGCTAGGTTTTGAGGAGTAGTTTCACGGCTAATAAAACTAATGAAGACTGAATTCTTATTAATTCCTGTTTCCTGTGGCATTCCCTCATGTAGATTTTCTGATGTTTAATAAGGACTGAATTCTCACAGGAATCTTTCAGTTGAGGCAGAAATAGGTTAGACTCTTTCTGCCTGCTCCATTTTGTAACACTTTTAGAAATGCAGTATCTCCAAGACTTCTTTATTTTTGAAATTTGGTTTATTTAGCCAATAGGTTAAATACATATTGGAGAATGAAAAAAACAAGTAAGTGCATGCTTAAACTCATGTGTACACACATATATGCAAAACTGTGATCACACAAGTCTTCTTTCACTGGGAAACCAGGCTAAATCATGATTCTCTCACTGGAAGATGCTGCAATTTGATAGAATTTTAAATGAAAGCTTGAAGCATGTTTTACCAGCAGGGATTTTCTCAAGTAGTGATGCATTCTCATGGAAGTTACCTTTGCGCAGAATAAGATGCTAGTTTATGTGTGAGTCTCCTTCAGCAGTGACAGGAGACTTTCAGATCAGTCAGTTCTTGACTGTGTATCCAATTACTTGTCTTGGCAACAAAGTTTTCACTCCACCTCTTATGCTGGCAACTTCCAAACAGATCTGTAAAGCTCACTGGAAGTCCTCTCAGTACAAAAATTAGTCACACAGGTAATTTTTTTGGCTGCATGCTTTTCTCAGTGTTCAGTTAACATCTCCCTCTAATGCCATCAGGAATTAAGGACTCAAGCCTTCTCCCCTCCACTGTTCATCTGAATGTCAAAAGTCATCATAAAGAGTCATTTTCATCCCTAATGATTTCCACCCTTATTGGCAGATTGAGCTGTACTAAAACAATGAGGGTTCTTTAATTTTAGACTGCATCTCAGAAACCTCATTTTACAAGTCTGCCCAGATGACTTGTTGTCCTTCACCCCTGAGAATCATTTCCTAATTTTGAGCATCTAACTGAGAGAACAAAAGAAAACAGGACACAATTTGACAATTACCTGCCTTATTTCCACTCCAAAAGATTCAAAGCTGATCTGCAAAAATAGCCCTCACACACTAAGTGAATGCATTTCAACTTAAGTGTTAGGATATCAGGTGGAGGAAAGGAACTTAATGAATGAGGAAGTAGCACATAAGGGGAAAACTAAGAGGGTTGCTAGGTTTTCATTGTCTTTTGTCTGAATACACAAATACTAAAGATAAACAAAGACTGAAATCACAAAAAATGTTTTTCTCTAGGCACACATCTACAGCAGCACACTTACTGACAGTAGCTTGGTGCAAAGGATGTTTTTCTTATAGATACACTTGATCTTTTATGGGGAAAAAAGTAATTTTAAGAGAAAAAAGTAATTTTAAGACTGAAGTTGTGAAAACAACGCAGTCACTTGTGGTTATCTGCAAAGCAAAATTTGTTCTACACAAGGAAAGGAATTTCTCTTCCCTGGAACCACGTATTTTGAGCTCCAAGCCTTCCATATCAGACTCAGTGAAGCTGTTGGCCTCTAGGCAGAAGATGACAGCAACTCCTTTTTTCATGCTGCTCCAACTCGCTCAAGATAATTTATAATGCCATTAGCTATTTTATAGTGGAATATGAAACCCTGAGTTCAGGAAGGAAATTAAGCATGTGCAGTTTTTCAACTGCTTAAGCAGAATTTTACCAAGAGAAAAATACTCACATACATTGTAATAACTAGGGAGAATTGCATTCAAAAATGAGTTAGGTATGGAGGCATAATAGTGGCATTATAGTCCAAAAGGAGATGTGCTCTCAACTTTTTAGGTTGCTTTGGAAGATAGTTTTGGCAATATTTACTTCTAATAGTAAAATAGGGAGTACTGCTGACATCATTAAATACACCTTTATATATCTTAGCATGTGTGTATATAAGATATTATACACAAACACATACAATAAAAACAAAAGAGCTTCTGAAATTGTGAAATTCCTTCTGTCCTGGTTTCAGCTGGGACACAGCTAATGTTCTTTTTAGAAGCTAGATTAGTGTTGCTTTTTGGATTTTGTATGGGATCAGATTTCGTATGAGAACAATGTTAATAATATATTGATATTTTTAATTGTTACTAAGAAATCAAGGACTTTTCAAATTCCCATGTGTCCTGGTTTGAGCCAGGATGAAGCCAATTTTTCTTTTTACTGATTTTTTTTTTTCCTTCAGTAAGCTTTCTTTTAACTAGCAACAGTGTGTTCTGCTAGGTTGATAAGACACTGGAATGTTTTTCTAACTACTGAGGCTTCAAGGCTGCACCTGCACTCTGCC